>NC_034410.1:140492328-140675629 GCF_002078875.1 Numida meleagris
GATGGATAGATAGATGGATAGATAGATGGATGGATGGATGGACGGACCCGCCCCTACCTGCCCCCAAGAACCGCTCTCCGTGCGCTGCCACCACCGCGTTCCGACCGCCACCCGCCTGCGCCCGCGGGGTGGATTTATAGCCCTCGCCCCGCCCGCCGAGAGGCGCTGCCCTCCGCCGCTGCCGTCCGTGCTTTCCCGGCGGCCGCACGGGGCGGGACGCCACCCGTTTCGGGGCTCCGCCCGCCCGTCCCAGCGTCCTAGTGCCTCCCCCGCCGCCTGTGGATGTCAACACCCGGGCTGCCAGATCTGTACTGGATTCCTGCATCTCAACTGGAAACGCTGCCCCTCCACGAAAAACCCGGGTCCCCTTCATCCTTCGGGTCGTGCAGCCCAGTCGCGAGGAGGCTCACTTCTACATCCCCCTCACAGGGAAGATTTGGGTGCAGTGAATGGCTGAGACCTGCTCTGCTTCACGAAGTGTTTACTGTGCTGGGAAGGAGTTTCACACAATTCCATGAGGAGAGGCGAGTTTGCACAAGAGGTTTCCCCAAAAACCTGAAGAGTAGCATTCCTGGGAAAGGCTAAGCAAAGGACTTCAAGGGGGGAGGGTCCTGGTACAGAAGGTCAAAATCATGTGTATATGTGCTCTACTATATAAAAATAAGCCTATTTACCAAATCCTGAATTGCAAAATTTTTGTGTTAACACGACCACTAAGACTGAACGCTGCTTTCAGTAGAAACAAAATAACGCCATCACACATTTCTGATGAAGTTCAGAGGGGGCAGAGGGTGCAACAAGTGCTGTGCGAGTTTCCCAGAGAACAGCTCTTTGGCAAGAAGCTCAGCTAGTCGTTTATTCCAAAAAGAGGCCCTAGCCTGCTGAGTAAAGAGTATCTCTGTATACACAGATCTGCTGTGTAACCACCCGCAAAGGGGCAGGTTAAACTGTGACAGCCTGCGCTGCTTTTCTGTGACTTTCTGTAAAGCACACTTACTCCATATGCATGATTTCACATAACAGCCACACTTCTATAACAGATTGCCATGACCCAAACTGTTGAAATCCACAGCATATTTTTGTACTCTGTCATGCAGCAACTTGAAGGCGAAATCAGAAATTCCCGATACTCTGAAACTCTGGTAAACTCCCTGCCTCTGTTTTCTCAGCTATACAATAAGTTTACTAAGTCCAGCCTGTAAAAGCTTGCTGCTGTTCAGATACATATTATCTTCTCTCCTCCTACCCCCACCTATGCACCTGAGTCAAAAGTGCTGACTCTGGAAAAATAAAACTGGAAATCTGGTTCTTTTTTTCACTGTGAAATAGTGAGAGACCATGTTGTACAGCAGTAACTATGAAATATTAAGTATTTAATACATCTGAGTTCTCATCAGGTTTTCTTAGCTCTGATTAGTTAATGTTTACAAGGGTGAATAGTGTTTCTAAAACAACAAGAGGAAAGCATTTGTCATTCTGAGACACAGAGCTGCTCTGTGTATGCTCCCTTTGTTTTTTTTCATCACAAAAGGTCAAAGAGTTTTCATACTCCTTTTAAACTGTGAGGCCAAGAAGCCAATGAAACCATGAAAAATCATTTACAACCGAGCCGATTTCAAAGTCAGATCTTCAAAATGAAGTCATCTAATAGCTTGGCTCACTGTTTGTTATGGAAGATCTGTCTAGATCAGTGGCTCCTAAAGTTATGGAACAAGTGCTAAAACAAAAAGATGGGCTTGACTAATTTTCCAAGGGATTAATCCTTTCTTCATCTGATCATGAAACAAAATCCTAGCTCGGAAGCATTCAGTTCTTCAGAAAACAGATCTGGGTTGGTGTCTGTGTGGTTTGGCCCACCCTCAAGCAGTTTTCAGTCTGCTGTGCTTGGCTGCTTTCTGGGGAAGGGGCTGAAAGCTCCAAAGGTTCAAATGGAATGAACCATTTCATAGGCAGCAAACGCAGACTTCTGTAGTAAAAACAAGCACTGAGATTGGAACGAATTGGAGAGCTGGAATGAAGTGTTTTCTTTTGCTTTGACTTCTGCAGTTTGTTATTTAGATCACATGTAGTGTTGGACTCTCAAAAATGCTGGAGACAGACAGGTAGAAGCCTCCAGGATTCAGTAGCTGGGAGTGTGTGCATCCAACTTGAGCCCCCTCACTAGCTCAAGCACTGTTCCTACCTATTCTGCTTGTTTATAACAAGAGAATAGCTGGGAATAGGCTGAGAATAACGCAGTGATTCACAGGGCCTTTTGAGGGTGATTGGTGGATTGCAAAAGAAAATGATGTTGTTCCAAAACCAAGTTAGGAAGTATTTTACTATGTGAAGATGTAATTGCTGAAGTTTGTACTTAGAGAGCCAAATCCTGCCATGTGCCAGAAAGGAACACAGCTGAAAGCTTGGGGAACATCATTCCCTTGGCTTCAGACAGTCTATGTAGAAAACAGGGAAAACAGGAATTTCAAGGTTTAATTTGCTAGGGTGGCACTGCTGACAAAGCAGCAGGCACTGCCTCAGTGAGCTTTCAGCCTGTGCTGGGCTGCACAACTGTGCACACTGACTTCCCATGGTGGCTGAGTCTCATGTACCACTCGCAGTACGTGCAGAGACTTGTGGACTGTAGGAACCACTGTGCAAGGGAGACAGACCAGCTGCCAACCACAGGAGCCCACTGAAAAGCAAATGAGTACTTCTACTATAAATATTATTTAATAAACCAGGTTTATGCAGCTGGCATGCACTTAGCTTTTTCAAATGAGCATCTCTATGGCGAAGGCTGCCCAGCCACTGATATCCATTCCTTTACCAGCTAACAGACTGTTCAAAATTGTCTGAAAGTACCACTGCTCTCCAGTTCTATGACTTCCAGTCAAGATGACAGCATCAGATTTTTAAAAGTAAGTAGGCCTCTGATTTACTGGTTTACTTTGTTTTAGTAAACTGAGGTTTTGCACACCCAAAGAGATACTCACAAAGAAGGGAAAAGGTATACTTCCATATGTCCATGTTAAAGAAAGAGTCGTGTTCAGTACATAATCATATGTGCTGAACAGAAACCTGCTGAAGTGTTCCAATACGTGGAAGTAACAATCTTTCAGAATTTAAATAGCACTTTAAAGCCATTAACTACTCAGTACTTACAGGGCTCCACGGAAAAGAGGATGGTGCAAATGAAGAACCACTAGATTAGGAACCTGATCCAATGCCCCCTGAAGGGCAGAAGTTTCATCTATCTAAAAAATATGGAAAGAGATTTTAATTATTTGACTATTCTCCTTTCCTTGCTATGACAGCATTAACAGGAAATTTCAGTGGTTATGCTACAGCAGTCAAGAAGAAAAAAGAGTTGAATGAATCTGGAGCACAGCATTTTTTTAAAAAAAAGAAGTCCCTTTCTTTAGAAAGCTCTCTGCACTCTATTTACATTTAAGCAGAGGTAATATTATTAGTCACTGCTAGAGTAACTGGGTGTTCCCTTGTTCTCACTAACAATACAGCTACATGTTTTATGAAAAATATACTTGATGTTTGCTGGTTCATGTAAAAAGAATTCCCTGTGTGACCCATCAAATATCACACCCTAACCACCAGGAATTTTATTCTACTGGAGCCTTTTATTGTCTTTGGATCCCTTGATGATACTGACATGGAGCCATGTGGATCAGTCGTCCTCCAAAAATTATCCAACGTAGCTTTGAACTGGGGCACTGACCTCAATAAAAATTATAAATAAATAACACAATGGACTACAGATTCACATGCCCTTGTCACAGATTTCCCTGATATCATTCATATCCCCACATAAGTACTTATTTCCAGTTTGGAAACTGCTTTTGGCAGGTTTATCTTTTTCAGTAAGAGCATAGATGTGCAATGACTCATTGAGCTTGCAATATGAACTTCCTTCCACTTGCAAAGGAAGTAACAGCTATTTTTTTTTCATGTAATTGTTTAGAAAACTAGGGTATTTTTTTTTCTGTGTATTAATTTGATGAATGGAGTGGCTGATTTTTATTTTGTTTTGTTTTGTTTACAAAGGTATGTTCCTTCAGGAGGTTTCTGGTGAAGCATTCAGGAGGTTTTGTTGGAACTAGACAATCTTTCTGATCCCTTCCAACCCAAGCCATTCTATGATTCTATGATTTTTCTGAAGGGAACACTTTTTTCAGGAAGTTCAGTGAACTGGCGTGGCATCCATGAGCAAAATTGACAGCAGGACTCAGCTGCTGAGTGGTGGTCCCAGCCCCAGATTCAGCACGCATGCTTTCAGTCTGATGCATGGAAACTACTAAAGTGCCTAAGAACTGGGTTTCAGAGAAGTCATCATGCTGAGTGGCAAATATTAAACCTACACAAGACAAAGTGCCAAGAGAGACATGGTTTAAAATAGATTTTATGTTTATTTCCATGTAAGGTTTTTGGCTCTGAGTCATCTCTGAGAGAAAAATACCTATGGTCCATCAGTCAGTGCTTTCTCTATTACTGCCTCATAGTCAATAACCCACAAATAATGCTGGGCAGATACCATACACACTCAGTTGAGTTTGAGCACAGCCTTCCTGCTTACCAAGAAAAAATTTCGACCACAACCTACTCAGTGGTTACATATCCATTGCACAACATTTTGCTTGCAATTTCTCTTGTTGATGCTAATGCATCTTGGAAAAAAAAATCATCAAATCAGACAAAACCAGAAGAATTCGGTTCTGTGGCTCACAGATGTCATTTGAAAGGCAAGGAGATCGTTCCATATCCTTGCTACAGTAGGAAAGAGAATTAGGATTTACCACATAATACCTCAATTTTTTCAGTCTTCTTCCAAACAAGGCTCAGGTTGTAATATCTAGATTAAAGCAAAGAATCCATGAAGAGAGCTTTTTCAGTGCTGTCTTTTGGGCAAAGATGGAATCAGCAGAGACTCTCAGAAACTTGCACACAATTAGATAAAAAGGAGAAAATACCTACTGGAATTTCAGTTAGGGTCTAGAACAACTCATTTTCCCAGTACAGCAGTGGTTTTGCACGTATCAAGTGGTAAAGGCCTGGATTTGGTGGCAGTCCAACAGGGGTATCTTGTCCTGATTTCAGCTGTGACAGGATTACTTCTGGTGTTCTGTATGTTTTGGCTTTAGGAGAGAAACAATGTTGATTACACAATGATGTTTTAGTTGTTGCTGAGCAGTGCTGCACAGAGCCAAGGACATTTCACTTTCTCAGCTTATACTGTCCCACCAGTGGGGAAGGTGGGGGAACACAGTGATTTGGGAGGGGACAGAACCAGGACAGCTGACTCCAAATGGCCAAAGGGATATTCCATACCACATAGAATCATGTGAAAAAAAAAAAAAAAAAAAAACCATAAAACTGAGGGGAGTTGGCTGGTGTGGTAGCTACTACTCTGGGACTGGCTGAACATTGATCAGTGGGTGGTGAGCAGTCCCTTTGTGCATCACATGTTTTGTAAATGTATGTATTTATTATTACTATTATTTCTCTCTTCCTTTTCTCTCTTAGAAAATAGTTTTTGCCTCAACCCATGATTTCTACTTCTTTTTATTTTTTTTTTATTTTTTTCATTCTCTCCCTCATCCCACTGGTGTGGGGGAAGTGAGATAATGACTGCATGGTGCTGAGCTGCCTTCCAGGTTAAACCACAATGTATCTTTGTATGGGGCTTGTGAGAGCCAAATGAATTCAGCTTGCATGTTGACGACAGTTGGAGTGTAATGCACCGCTGCTAACTATCTTGCCAGATTTAATCTCATGTTTTCTACTCAGGCAGATTATTTGTTTTTATCTTCTTATTACCTGCTTATCACAGAGCAGGAGAAGCAGAAGTGTGCCATTCACCATGGCCTGTCTGCATGCTGATGGCCTCAGCAGAAAGTGCATGGCGGCCAGCTGCTCAGCTGCCCTCTTGTTTTCCCAAGGCTGAACAGAAAGCTGCAAGGAGCTTCTGAGAGATCAGAAAATAGGTTTTATGGTACATGATAGCCCCTTTTATGAGGCTATTTGGGCCTGTTTAGGGAATATTGCAATCTTCAGGCCTGTCCACCTGCTAAACACACACGTACACACCTGAATATACAATGACATAGAGCTGATTTCTTTAGGGATCTAGGCTAAACATTGAGATGAACACACTCCTTTGTACATTCCTTTGTAGGTGTAACTGTACTGAGCAGGCGTGAGATATTGTTCTTGTCTTATTCATGTTGATTCATTTAATGCCAACTATAAGCAGGCAAGGAAGTACCGAGACCTGTTTGAACTGTGAACTAAAAGCAGTGCTGTAACCCTACACAGTGGCTAGAGGAGGAATGAAATATTGTGTATTTATAAATGAGTGGGAATTTTTTGCACATCTCAAAGGCAGATGATCTTCTCCATCCCATACCCAATATGATACTTTGCATTATTCAGGAAGGACTTTGACTAAAGAAATCATATTATGAAGTACTCCTTTTGGCACTGGCAACTGCTGTTTTCTATTCCTCTTCTGAGAGTAGTGTATTTACCTCTCTTCCGAAAATGACCTTCAAGAAGACAAGCTGGGCAAGTCACTAATTCACTTTGTGAAACATTGTATACATAGAGTATTTAACAGAGCCTACCTGATACCCCCTGTTACTCATCTATGACTTCTTGCAGCTGTAATCTGCCAGGCTGATGTCTTGGGGTGCCAAGATCCTCTATCTAAAGATATACTTTACACTGAAAATGTTTGTCATAAAAGCTGCTTTCACGTACTAGGAAAGAGGTTTCCTTTATACTTGAGCATTAAGAGGAAAACACTGAGCACAACCATCCCATAGGCACAGCACTAAGAACACTAAAAGTGAACTTATTTGAGGGCTGGATGAGCAATGTGTCAAGCCTGGAGTTTTCAACTAATTTATGTAATACAGTCTTGTTATTCAGTAGAGACATGAGCAGGAAGATACAGGGTTTGAGTGTGTGCTCTGATAAGATAGACCATTCAGATCACAAGACCTGGAAGCCACCAGAAAATTCTAAACAGTTTGGTGCTGATCAGATCAATTTCCATGTCAGTCAGAAAGCTTGGCCACTTTCTGCAATTCCTGTACTGACCCAGGCAGAAGACACCAAATGCAATTATGTCATTTTTTGTGTCCTTTATTTGGCTAAAAATTTGCTCCAAAACTGAAATACCAGTGCTCCCCACTCTCCCTTTTCCCCTCATCTTTCATGATTATGTTTTGAAGGAAGTTTCTCTACTATCTATCAGTCTGGAAGATGATTTCTTCCCCCTCACCTCACCTCCCCCTCAGTCTTGCTGAAGTGTTGCTTAATGCAAGAATACAGAAGCACAAATACATGTGTGTACCAGGATGCTTCTTTTTTCACAGCACCTCTGAATATCGAACTCACATCTCAGATGAACTTTTGAGCCCACTGGCCCAAGACGGCTTGAAATCAAGCAGAACAGGCTGGCCAGTGCCCATCAGTGTAAGGTGCACATAAGTACAAGGCAGAATTTTTTCCCTACCTAGGTCTGATAAGGAAGAGCTGGTAAGAAGACATGACCATTGTTTAATTTTTCTAAGGCAGTAATGACACGCCCTCTGCTTGAAAATGCACTTGAAAACATATACCTTTTGGCCTGAGAAGAGATTTACATAGCAAAAACACAGATGAGTAATCAACTAAAATTCTGCAAGACAGTCTGCTAAATGGCATGTATTGCTTGGAATTTTGCTGGTATTGCTTGCAATCAGCTAGATGACTACTGAAGTTTTTGGTTATAGAAGCTGCTTTTATAATTTGAACCCATAGCCAAGGAGTCACATAAAACACAAGCACCTATGTAACAAATAACTCAGGTTTCCTTCCTGTCCCATATTCAGAGAAATGGAGGTTGATTCACTTCTTACAGCAGAGGGACTTTGGTTTAAAAAAGAGGATGCTGCAGAGGGTATAGGACATGAAGAGCAATTATAGATTACAATCTATATGTTTCAGGGTCTCTTTAGGCATAATTTGTCAAAGACCAGTTGTGCAATACTAAGAGGACATAATAAAGGGAGTAGGGAAGGGAGAAGGGAGCAACAGAAAAGCTGATTGCTGTTCTCACAGTAAAACCGAACATGCTTTTTTTTTGTCAGCCATTTCAAGGCAGTTGCTCAGACTCTAAAAGTCAGCTCTAAATCATCAGTTCATTCATTTAATAACTTTAAAGGCTATTCCCTATTAAACAGGACATGGTAAATCTGTTTAAGATTGACAAATTGAATGAGTCAGAAAAAATTCCCACTTCGGTGTTAAGTTTGTCTTTTATGAGCTAAATCTCAAACAGATGCTATGTCCATACCACTAAATATAAACCGACCAAAATCCAGTCTATGGTCCTGTCACTAAGTGGCCTAAACCAGCTCAGGTTTCATGTCTGAAGACCAGCCCTCTACAGCAGACTGACCATGTAAATGTTGTATCGCACTTGGCCCTGTCTTTCTTCTGGGCTACAAGTGATGTCCCCGTACTTCTAACACATTATCATTATTTTTTAATCTGTTTTCCAGTTCAAAAGATCTGAAATAAACTGAAGGAGGTGTTCCAATCCACAAGAGTGATGTTTTTATGGCAGAAAGCTGAAGGGATATGCTGTGTACCTCAGGGTATGAATGAGGCAATACAAGCATGCTGGAAGATGCAAAGCCCAGTGGGATAGCTTTGGGATCTGTGTAGGCCAGAGTGCAGTCTTCCCCATGCTGCTGGTGGACAGCCACACAGCAAACAGCAATTAAGTGGTGTGGTGTGGGCAGATGACGGAGAGAGATTTGAGCTCATACTCTGTCCCGTGTTAGCTTAGACATACCTAGATGAACTGAACAGGTTTTATTGGCGCATGGCCAAGTTCCATTTGGGTACACAGAACACTGGCTGACACTGGACAAAGTAACTCAGTTTAACCAAATATTTAAAAAAATGCGCAAAAAATATAAGGAAAATGCAATTGTATTTTTGCCAGAAAGGAAAAAAATTAAAGAAATATTAAACAGTTCTCAAGATGCTTGAGTAGTGGGAGAGCAACAGAAATCCAAATCACATTTCTAAAAAAGCTTTCTTCAACCTAAGGCAAAAAGAAGTAGAGATTCTTGCTCGAGGAATCATCTAGCTAGTGAAATCAGCAGAAATGAGTAATTGCTGGTTTGAGGTTCCTGATAAATGAAAAGGTCGTATCAGTGAAGGGAGAGCGGTGGATATAATATACCTTAGCTTTGGTAAGGCTTTTGGCAACCATCATCCAAAATATTCTTCTCTTCAATCTGAGATGGGTATGGGATGTGTGAATATGGCTTAAAGAAATGGATATACTGCTAAAATCAAAGTTTGTAATAATCCCAACTGAAGGCCAGAAACAAGTGGAGTGCTGGAATGGTCTAGTACTGTTCAAGATTTTCATCAATTATTTGGATAATGAGATTATCATCATCTGCTATATCCCACAGGAAATTTAAGATGATTTTCCACGAGGGAAAGCGATTGCTATACCAAACAGTAAAGATTTAACACCTTGTGAAATATGATGACTGTGCTAAGAACTTTATGATATCAAGAAGTTCTGTGCCTGGAGTGGAATAATCCCATACATTGGCACAGGCTGGGAAATGAATGGCTGAGTCCTAGTGAAAGGGGACCTGGAGATCGTGGTTGATGCCAGAATGAGTATGAGTCAAGAGACTGCTCTCACTGCAAATAATGCAAAATGCACAATGAGTTACATCAGAAATGCGCCCAGAAGATTTGGGGAAATAGTTACCTCCTTTCGTTATCTCTGGTGAGACCAGTTTTGCATCTCCCAAGATGTCAAGAACCTTAAAGAGCCTATCAAAGATCTGCAGAGATAGTCAGGAGGTTAGAGCATATTACCTTCAGGAAGAAGGCAAAGGAGCTGGGCTTGTTCAGGCTTGCAAAGAGGAGACTCGGGGGCAGGCTGACAGCAGCCTACCTCTATCCAAATGGAAACTGCAGGGGTGATGAAGCCAAACATTCAGTAGTGGCATAGCTTAGAATCAGGCTACAGCCTGAGAGGTTGAGATTGCCTCTATGGTTAAGAAACTAGCATAACTAAGAGAACAAAAACAAATTCTGCTAAGTGAAAGCAGCAGGCAAAGGGAAAGTTGTCACAGGAAGGTGTATGGTAGCAAGGCTGGGGCTACCACCCTACAACTGAGAGTGAGCTGTGAGAGGGGCCAAGACTGCTAAAAAGCTGTACTCTGAAGGTTCCATCTTCCTGGCCAAAATAACCAGTCACTGGCCCAAAATACTACAGTATAGCATGTCATCTGGGTATGCAATGCATGCTAATAATTCTAAAAGTCTACGAAAGAAATTAAAAATGCAGAAATTTTGGTATACAGTAATATGACAGTTAGCCATAAGTGGCTTTATTCCTTGCCCAAAGGGCAGTTTGAATTAGTGCTCTTCTAAAAAAGGATCAAACATATGTTTTGTAAGAAGCAAGAGTTTTGGTAGTAATAGGAATAATATGGCTTTAGCTCTTTCTGTGGAAAGTTCCAGGATTTTGTCTACACAAAACTAGTGTTTACAATGCTTAATGTCATTGCTAGATTAAACAAACTAGTTCTGATGAAAAAAAAAAAAATTAGAGAATAATTTTCAGAATTAAAAATCAAAGAAAATTTTGGAAAAATGTTAGCCATTACAGACCCATATCTTAAAGTTCTGAACAAGTATCACAGTCAATTCCTCATGTTTAATATGAGCAGGTCAATTTCACTTAAAAGCTGCACACATCGTACTTAGATTTGAACAAATGGTGGATCAACAATGACAGAGCTACGGTGGTGGGCTTAGATACTGATTAAAATGCTGTTTAAAATTACAGATAGCGTCTGGCTGTGCAGGCTATCTCCAGATTCAATTGTCATTGGAAAGGGAAGAGCTCAACAGGGAAAAGAACTTGATTCAAAGACATCATATAAGGGAACACTAACTGGGACAAAGAATCCAGGTAAATATGCTGAGAAGGACAAGAAATTCACAATCACCGAAGACTCTTGGGGCTATCTTGAGGGGAATGCAGTGGAAAGAGATAGCAATAATGCCTAAAGCTTGTCATTTTGCCAAAAGTACAGGCCAAGTAGTGCAAGAAGAAACAACTCAAAGCACTATTTACAGTAGCACCAGAAAAATTGCATCTTAAATGCCAAGTTGTGTTTATTAGCTGGAATATATAAGTTCTTCTGGTTTCTATCCTAAGCTGCACACGGGCTTGTCACATTTATCTTTTCTACATAATGTACTACATAGCCAGTAATGGTCAGCAGCAATTACAGCATGAGTTCCCACTGTCTGTAGTCAGGATGCTCTTGCTTTCTATGTCCTTCTTCCAATGGTTTGGTCACCGGTAATTAAATTAAAAAAGCAGCTATTCAAAAAGTCTGAACATCAAGGTTACGTTTAGCCCTGTTCCCTTATTGAACTCTGCAGGTGTCTGCCAGAATAACTGAGGATTTAAGTTAGCTTTTCATCACCCAGCAGTGAGATTCAACATCTACAGATGCAAGGCCACAGGTGTTTAATAGTGTGTAGCAAAGCTTTACAAATTTGGCTAATTATAATTCATTAGCACTGGTATTATATCACTGGGTAGGGCTAAGGTTAGGGACCCTGCTTTGCTACAGTTTGCTAAAAATGAATATCAAGAGAGAGTTCATGGCAAAAATGTTCACTATTGAAATGGTGAGGGCATTTCCTGTCATATTCTGGATAGGGAACTGGGGCCAGAGTCTGAGTCTTGAATGCTTCAATTAGTAATTACAAGTATTAAAGCTCACATAAATATTGGCATTGAAGGATGAGTAGATATTGAATGTGTGTAGACAGAAAGACCTTTAGAAAGACCTGAATGTATTAATCCACCTACTGTGGTACCAGGAAACGTTGCAAAAAGGGAGAATCTAACCACCAGAAAACCACCCTGTGTCATGGAGCTCTCACTGGATTTCCTCACCTTTGGTGATGAACACATCTGAACCACAGAGTATTCAACAGCATGATTACTACTGACTTCATCCTGGGGAAAAAAAGTAGGTATGTATTGAAATTTTGATGTTTGAGGCCCTATGTCTGAAAAGACAACATTTTATGTCTCTTCAGCTCAGAAAGATCCTGAGCAAACTGATAAGGAATGTCATGAAGAACATTAGTTACTGAATGCAAGATTTCCTGTTTAGCATGCTTTCCCTGCTGGAATGCATTTATTGCTTTGTTTGTCCCACACATCATATGTTATTTTCTTCTCAGAAGGAGCTCTTTAAAAATTACCAGAATTTAAAAGAGAACAAAAATCTGTTGCAGTTTTTATGGCCAATTTTCAAACATAGTATTTCCAGTCATATTTGGATAGAACTTCAAAGCCATTTTGGTAGAATCTTAAATAATGTGGTGAAAAAAACTCTTAATCCAGAAGGGAAGTCTTGACTATAACTACATATCACATTGTGAAAAGCATAAACATCTGTTTGTAGCGTTATTTAGAACTGCATAAACTACAATCCTTTGTTGAGCTTGTCTTAAAAATAGCATTGTGTAGCATGGACAAAATTGGAAACTTTTAGTTTCTTTGTCTACAGAACCATTGGTATATCTGATTCTTTAGGCAGGACTATCACTGTCATTAACTCCAAGACATAAAAGCCCCCAGGAGCCTAATCTAATCTCATTTGCTATCTATGCCATTTGAGGCAGATTTGCAGAGACTGGGAGAAGTGATAGATTTTTGCACCTCCAACAGCTGAGGAGTTGTTTACAGAGACTTATTTCTTCTGTGAAAGGAGTTTCTGTAGGTTGCCTCTGTCTCAATTACAACATCAAGACAGAGGCTGAGAGCAAACTTGAGCTGCCCAAGGCTCATTTTTTATTGCTCTTTCATCATGTTTGCGCTCTTTGCTTAACCCTGGTCTTGGTTAAGCAGAAGGCTCCAGGTGCAGACATGAAAGCCAGCTCTCAGCCCTTCCATCTGGGGATGTGATGATTTTCCAAGATGGGTCCCATGGACTTCTGAACTATCTGCAGGAAACCCACCTGGTTCTCTGACGTGACCTTGTGTAAACTTGCACATGGAGGAGATTTGTAACCTCTGCTGCTGGAGAGCAGCCTCACCATGAGGTTAAATCCTTCAGGACTCTCTTTCTGGATGAGAGAATCCACAGCCTTGGCTCAGACTCTCCTTCAAACAAAATGGGAAGAGCAGGTTATCAGAGCTGTCTGTCTGGGGCAGCTGCTGCAGAAAACATACAAAAGAAAATACATCCATGCAATTCAAAGGCTTCAAAGGAGTGTCTGGCTGTTGAAAATAGCCACTTACAGTGTTGCAAAGTGTCTTGTACTCCCTGCACAGATGATCACACAGAGCCAGCCAAGGAGTGAAAGCTCAAGAAGAAAGACAAAGTGGCTCATGATAACTGCTGGTACCGGACATGTCCTGGGTTCAGCAGAATTTTGTTGGAACAGAATTTCTTCACCAAAAAGGGAAATGTCCTTTTCCCAGCAGCTGGAGGGTACTAGTGAATTAGACATTCTTAGAGCCACGTAGTCTTCATGCCCATTGCCAACATCCAGCAGTGCTGTACGCAGGAGTTTTCCTGGCTCAGTATCAAACCTCTCTGAAATAATCTTTAGAGGTCTCAGCCAATACGTTCCCTGGTACTGCAGAAAAGCAGAGCCAGGGCACAGAGGTGTGATGCTGAACATCAAGATTTAGTAAATATTTAAGATCAGGATTAGTCACTATTTTAAAACACTTTCATCTGATAATCATTAATATATGCTGTGACACCCAAAGTCCTTCCCATAGTTAACTAACAATAATGGCTCATTATTGTTAACAATATATCATTTTGTGTTAGGAGATCTAATGTTACTAAACTTAAATGAGTCCCTTCATGGTTGAGGTTTGCTTACAAAAGTGGAAAAGGAACGACATATCCCTTCTAGCCTGTGTGATTGATTGATTTATTTTTTGAAGGGGGACAGATCCCTATTTTTCTGATCATAAAAGGGAAAGATCTAGTAGCAGGAAGCAAAGGAAAAGATGGTAGCTGGTAGCTGGCATAAACCCTCCTTTCTTGTCATTTAGGCTGTTTCTCACTTGAAGGATAAATCAAATGATAGCTGTTGCTTCTGAGAAAGTTTAGCAGCTTTTAAGATAGCCTTAAGTCTAGAAAAGTCTGCTGAGGAAGCAAGTAGCCAAGACGACAAGAGCTCAAGGTGGTCCTATATCATTGTACAAAGCAAAGACACAAACTGAGTAACTCTGAAGTTGAACAATGTCTTTTCCTGTTTATTGCTTTGTTCTCAATCTACTGATGGTGCAAATATTTGGAGAAGAAGAACAGCACCAGAGGATCATGTGGAGAAGGGAGGTTAAGGCATCCTGGAAAACAGGAGATGTAACCCTGCAAGAGACTAGAAAAAGCTTTGAGCCAACTTCCTACAGAGAGAGGATTAGGTAAACTCAGGCAGCTTCTTGTATTTGCAGCAGCACAAGACTTCAAAACAGTGGGCCTAAAGCACTGCGCTGCTGCGTAAAGGGGATTCAGTACTAGATAAAAGTACTACTGGAAGTATTGACTTACTGTATACATTTGAAAAAACAGGCTACTAGCCTCAAAGAATTGAGCAGGAATCAAGGATTTACTCTATTGACAGGAAGCCAGAGTTGAAAGGAAATTCTCTGCATTTTCCAAATATTATTTTTTTTCCCTTAAAGGGGGAAGAATGCCAAGCAGATTCCAGAGGAAAGAACAGAACCTGTATTTTTGTATCAAATTACAGAAAATCAGAGTTGAAGGGGACTCAAAACAGGAATATGTTTCCTTGTTTAGATAAAGAACCAGGTAAAGCTTGCCATCTCTTATCAAGTTTATTTAACCCATTTTAAAATCCTGCAGTAAATCCCCCACTTTGAGGATTCTCTAGATAATGTCTTCTGAGACATATTATTTGAAGATTTTTTTTTCTATCTTTTCTTCCTATTAGTTCTTTCTTATCATTGCCCAAGGGCATCTAGAGATCAAATTTTCCTTCTGGCATCTATCACTCTTGAAAACACTTCCATGCCCAGAAGGGCAGGCAGCTTGGGTGCTTTCCTTCTCCCTCTCTGCATTTCTGTGGTGTTTCTGTGGTTGTCTGCCCTTCTTAGCCTTCTGAAAAGCAAAACAAGCTTAATTTTGAGAACAGTTCCTCGTAAATCACATTTCCTGAAGCGCTTGCCAGGTTCATACATAGTTCTTTTCTCAAGACTCTTCGTGTTCTTTGCATTCTCTTTTTAAGGGGCAGTATCCAAAGTTGGCACTGAGCTCTGAAAGTCAATGGAGCTTATGAGTGTCTCTCAAAAGGGCAAAATGAACTGCAAAATTTACCTCCAAGGTCTGACTTACAGCACTCCTGCTAATGTGTTCCAGGATGACATCTGCTTAGTTGCACAACTGTTACTTTCTTTTTAATGTTCAGTTTGTAGATCTTTTCCTGCGCTATTGCTGTCTTCATAGCTTTTCCTATTTGGGCTATGATTTCTCCCTTCTAAGATAGTAACAAATAAATTTAGACAGTTCCTTCTCTTTCATGTGATCATTCTGAATGTTGAACTTGTCCCTATATGTTGAAGCCAAATGATTACTGTAAGTTATATTTCTGTTTTACAGTGATATAAATCACTAGCTGAAGGGGACTATTTAATGTGTCATCCTTGCTGGGTAGCAATTATTGCAACCTGCTCTGAGACATATCACTATATTTTAATAGTTGCTTTAGAATAGCTTTATCCAGCCCATGCATCCCTGCTTTCCTTATGAGAATAATATACTGAAGTTATACCCAAAGTTTTATTATAAATGCTATAAATCATGTCAGTTGCTTCTTTCTCATCAGCTGGATGTGTTATCGAGTCAGAGAAGAAGCTTACTTCCCTTGACATACTTTATTCTTGACAAAATACAGCTGGTCATTTCTGAACATCACCTTATCTTTCAGGTACTTATAGGCTATTGGTTTCAGTAGCTTTCTGAGTTCAGCTGATTTCCCTGCATTTGTCACTCTTCTTCACTTCTACCTTTTGAGAGGCAGATATGACATTCAACCTCCACAAGCCCAACAGCTCATCTTATTGCTGTTGACTTGTAAATCATAAAATCATAGAATGGCTTCAGCTGGAAGGGGTCCCAAAGATCATCCAGTTCCAGTTCCAACCTCCTGCCATGGGCTGGTTGCCTCCCATCAGATTGAGCTGCCCAGGCTGCCACCCAACCTGGCCTTGAACACTTCCAGATTTGGTAGAGATTCTGTCTTTTAAGGATTTTTCTCACAAAAGCAGGTAAAAAAGTACACATTTCATGCCACACTTGCTGGTTCCAGTTATATTCCTTTGTGTCCCTCTTTCTTCCCAAGGTTTTCAATTGATGTATATAAATTGTCTCTCCCTCCCATCTGATTTTAACCACCATTTGGTAGTTCTGAGAAAACACCTATACCACCTTTGAATTCTGCACAGGGAGCCAGAGTTTTTGACAGGTCCTCGACTGACTTTTGATAATATAGTTCCTACTTTAACAATTTACCATTTGTCATAACCAAAGAGCATCCAAAGAGCTCTGTTAAGTGTATAATGTCAGGCACAACCCCAACAATTAATGCTGGTAGAAGAAGAAGGCTATGCAGAATAAGAGGTAGGAAGAAGTCAGATGAAAACCAGAAAAAAAATGTGGAATTGTTGTCCCCATTCTTTATAAATACAGATGTTTCTGTACTTCTAAAACTAGAAGATTTTGCCAATACAAACAAAAAAAATTTAAGGAGTGTGAATATTTCATCTAATAAAGAAAAAATTGCAAAGCACAAATAACTTATGCATTACTCTTTACCAGGTTTGCTTTAAAAAATCAGCAGTACCCTAAAACAGTTCTATGTATCAAGCATCAATTATAAGCATTCTACTGATCATAACTAACTTTTGCTAATTTGAATAAAAATATGTAACAATAGTGACACTTCCTATAGCATTGTATCTTTACAAAGCAGAATATCACTGTGCTACAGCCCAAAGTCAGCTGCTATCTTCCTTTGTAAATACTGGCCGTAGAAAAGTTTCAGCATTACAGATAGTAATTTTTTTTTTTTTTTTTTTTGTATTCCTGCTTGCTTGTTTTGGAAATATTTCTGCCTACATTCAAAAATGATCACCCTAAGTTCTCTGAAGGACATCATAAAAAGTGGAAAAATGTTCAGGGTATTTTTAGTTGCCCTGTAGAAGCCTTGCAGCATGCCTATTAAATGTGGTATTAATAATTTGCAAATAACAAAAAATAAAATCCTTGAATCAAGGCTGAGTGAAGAGGAAGGTCTTCACACTGAAATTCTTAAAAACAGAGTACCAAGGAAGTGTGAGGGTACTTAGCATAAAATCTCATTTAAGGGGAATTAGCAATGCTAGACAGTGCCCAGTATGTAGAAGCATTATGTTTGTATCACTAAATTGTGCAACCAAGGAAAGATTCACCAAGTGATAGCCACCTATGTTGTGCAAGGAAAAGCAAAATTCCCATCAAAATAGTATTATTCTTCAATCGAGTCTTGTTTAAATTATTTCTTTTCCCAAAGGGAAGGGATTTGGGTGACCTTTTCAGTGCATCATCTTGAAGTGTGTTTAGTTCATTGAGCACTTCTGAAACAGCTTGGACCAAAATGCATTTTTTTCTTATTAAAATGTATCTGGACTGCTTCCATTACCCTCCCACTCACTGAAGCCCACAGGACTAAATGGGTGTAACAAAAAGAATTTGGCCATTGACCTGCAAGTTCAGTGACTCATATGAGATCACCCAAAACTGGATCCACTGGTAAATTGCTGTAACAGAGAGCTGCTGCTAATGTTGAGCTTTTCAGCCACCACACAGCAGGCAGGAAGTATCTTGAGATAGGACATTTCCAGATGAGTCACAGAATGACAGAATGGCTGAGGTTGGCAGGGACCTCTGGGTCCACCTGGCCCTCCACCTGCTCAAGCAGGGACACCCAGAGCAGTGGGCCCAGGAGCACCTCCAGGCAGCTTTTGGAGATCTCCAGGGAGGAGACCCCACAATTTCTCTGGGCATCCAGCTCCAGTGCTCCATCACCTACACAGCACAGAAGTGCTTCCTGATAGTCAGACGGAGCCTCCTGTCTTTCCGTTTGTGCCCATTGTCTCTTGTACTGACAGACTTGCTGCCAAGCTTAGGGGATGATGAGAAGTGTCTTAGCTCGGAGATATTTTTTATAACATTCTCTTCTCTGTGCTTCTTTTCAGATCCTCTTAACTGAGATCTGTGGAGTCCTTTTCCATTCTTGGCAGTGTGCAATACTGTATGGCCTATGCATTTTATTTCAGAATACCAAGAGACATTAAAGATGAATATTTCCTAACCATTATGCAGACAACTTGGCTGCCATCTTAACAGAGAGTTTTCTTATTTTCTCGATGAGGAAGCTAAGTATTCTTTCTGCCAGGAAAAATTAACAAGAAATAATGTTTCAGAGAAAATATTTCATCTCAACTGGGGATTCGATTTTTTTCAATTAGGGTAATCCGGAATCAAAAAAATGCACACATCTAGAGTGGCTAGTGACATGTGAGTGTGTATAGGTGAGACTGACTCATAAAAGTGCACTCGATGCTGTTTTACAATAGTATTTCATAAGGCATCTGATCTAAAACAAAGCAGGATTTACTTGCCCTCTGGGATCACTGTGTACATACAGAGGAAACAAAGGGCTTACATCTTTCAACACAAAATATTTCAGTATAAATAGCTCACAGAAATGCAGCTAATCTCTAAGGCCTTCTGTCAACCAGCTGCAGAAGAGGGAGGAAGGAAAAAGCATTTGGAGAAGGACATCTTTAGCATTCAGGGTGGGCTTTTTTGTAGCCTAGAGCCCACATCTGAGAAGCATGAGGGGAAATTAAGCAGGAGAGCCTCTTTCAAATACCAAAGACTATGTCTTCTCTGTCCCTGAGAGAGAGGACTGTGCTTTGGGATTATCTTTACCCTGTTAAATAAAAAGCACCCAGGGAAGAAACTGAGGCAATGAACCCCTGACTGCCAACAATATAAAATTATTTTTTGCTCTCCCAGGATCTATTCTGGAGCTATCCAACTAGTTCTTCCTAAGACAAAGCCCTGTCATGGAGTTAGTGACACTCGTCCCAAGCAGCTTTCCCTGCCAGCAATGAGGGTTGTATTCAACTAAATTTGTCTCCTTCTGCCTTGTACTGCTATTATCATAATCTCTGATGGTTTTGAACCCCTAGGTCCCAGTTATGTGCCCTCAACGTCATGCTATAAAATCATCACCTTGGTGGACCTTGTGGTAGGAGCTAGGGATCACTTCCTAGAATAGATAAGTATTTTGTATTGGAAATGTGGCTCTACAGAAATGCGCTACTGGTTGCCTGATGCCTGATGAACATTTCAGTGAAACTGCAGAAGGAATTTTAAGAGCAGGAAGAGAAATCCTGTAAAACTATTTGACCATCTAATATCAGCCACATAAAGTTGTCTTAGGGGTATGCAAGGAAGAAGGTCACCTAAAAGTCAAAAAGGAGAAGGCAGCTGGGGTGGGCATTGTGTACGTACTTTTGAGGTGCACTGTCTGGTTAGAACGTTTCCATTTTAAAAAAATACAAGATTACATAAAGCATCTCAACACTAATTTGGTGGTTAACCTTATAAAAAAGCCTTCCTTATGTGTTAGGTTAACAGAGTTCATAGGACTTGCATTAACTCCTCAGGTTACCCAGACTGGGTGACCACAAACCCCAGAGGACCAACCTTTTGAATTCCACCTGTTTGTGAGAAAATAAATGGAAGTCAGGGACAGATTTCCAATGGCACAGGGGAAAAGGAAGAACAGATGAATTCTTTTGCTTATGTGCTAAATACACATGCAGAACACATATTTTTCTCATCTTTGCTTCAAGATGGTGTTTTTGGCAACACATTAGCCTGGGAAGAAGCCTACAGAGTGTTTAAAATACCCTTTCCTTTGAATACTGAGCTACTGAGTGTGTAAGGATTACATTACAATGATCCAGGGGCCTAAGAGCTCAAAGCTGTAAAGATAAGGTGACAGCAACCACTGGCAAGCAGGTGGACTGGTGGTCTCACAGTGCTTTCCTTCCACAAGGGCTGTCACTGCTTCCAATGTGAGAGCGTTAAGCTCATTTCTGAGGTGAGCAGCAAATGGAAGGAGAAGGCCTTCATTCAGTTCCTTTAGCAATTGCAGTAGCATGACTGATGCGGTAACGGTTACAAGGAAGAACTTTCCAGGAGAGTTACGAAATTGTGAAAGACAGCTTCTGCTTAGTTTCTCTCTCTCTTTTAATATGTGCACCCCCTGCTGCTACAAAGAGGATAACAAGATGGTTTGTTCATTCAGCTGCACTGGGAAGAGGTTGGCCTCCCTGCTGGTGGGCTCTCTGCAAAGCGTTTGGTCCTCTCAGACAATGGCAAGCTGGTGGGAGAGGTTGTGAGTAGAGGTGCTTACATGTAAGGAAAGGCCAGGAGTCACTCGTTAGTCTGTTTAATATTTCAGTTGCACAGGGACAAAGGCTGCTTTATGCATAGCAAAAATAAAGTGAAAAGTAACAGACTGTAATCACCCACTGAGACATGCTCTACTTTCAGTTGAATGCCCATGTTTTCCCCATCAAAATCGTGGTAGCACCACTGTATAAAACTTTACTTTTACTTTAAAAAGTATTAGATGCATGTGTTTGCTGAACTGCTGTCCTGCTCTGGATTTATATGCTGGAAACGAAAGAGAATTGGAGTGATCTCTACCACTTCTACTGGGCATGAAGAGCCTTCTCCTGAGAGTCAGATGGCTGCTTTGTACTGGCTATCCTTCCAACCCAGACATCTTCCGCTCTTGTCTGTGGCATTACCTAGCAGTGCTGTGCATAGGTGTTACTTTCCAAATAGGTGTTATGTAAAAGATGTTCTGCCATTATTCATGATATACCAGTACTGCTGGTGCAAGCAGCATTGCATGAAAGAGTTACGAACTTGTATGAGACAGTTTCTGTTTTTTACATCCCATCTTTTTGTCTACTTTGGCCCAGCATGAACTTGTGTCCCTATACCCACCTAGTTTCTAGATTCCAGCACTCACTAGGGATTTGTCTCACTTTGCTGTGACAGTTACCAAGTTACAAAATTCACAGGCTGCTCCAGGGATTTACGGTGATTGCATGAAGTGAGGGAATATAGTATTTCTAGGCTTTGACTGGTGGTTTGACGTCTTCCAAATCTCAGGGGGTTGTCTAGAAAGGTGGACATCAGCCCTGCTAAGTCGTTTCCTTGGATTTGGGCCATGGTCAGAATTTACTTGGTTTAGTTTTTATTGCATTGTTTTTAGTGTGTATGCATGGATCACCTCTGTGCTTTCCCTATCAACCTTTCCTCTGCCTACAGAGATGTATTTCCAGGAGAACTAAAGCATAGAAGAGATCGTTTCCTGGTTATGCTTTAGTTTCCAGAAAGATCTGTTCAGTTGAGATCTGTTCTACAGATCTATACTACAGATCATATATCCAAGACAAACCTGTCTTCCAGAGGGCTTTGATCTGCGTACTAATCTTAACCTTCTCCTAGTTGCTCTCATGCTATTACACTCTCTTGGAAAATTAATCCATGAAGACCCCAGCTCCTGGGCAGTTGACAGAGCATTACTTTTCAGTTCTCATTTAAATACACACATATGCTCTTCTCTTTGGAGTCTGCACGAAACCCTACATTGTGTACTGTGCTGGATACTAAAACTAGCACAGTTGGCTTAAGTTTGCCTTTTTCAAAGACTTTCCTCCCCCTGCACTCTTTTGAGAAAAGCAAAGACTTTTGTATCCTTTTGGCCAAAATGTTTCAAGACGGGGAACCACACAGCATTAAAAGCCCCCCATCACCTCTCCCACTGCAATTTGGAATCAGTTTCTCAGACAAGTATGAACATGGGATAATTCTATGGTACTTTCCTGTATATTTTGCTTTTCAGAGTATTCCTGAGGGAATATCTGGAAGCAGAGGTAAGCATTCATATTATTTCACCTGCACATCTCCAGAAATGATAGCACTGTAGAATTCCTTCCATCACCTGTGAAAAAGAATTCCTGTATCATCAACAATGTGTTTCGGTTTTCCCTCTGAACCTCCAACATCTCCATGATTTGCACAATGACTTCTGACAATAACAAAGTGAATATATCAGCATTAGAAAAGTGTCTTTTCAATTCAGAATGCGAGAGATTATTTATTATCTTTGGAAATGGAAGAAGAGACACTTGGGAGGAAGAGAGCAGGACAGGAGGATACAAATGCACTAAATATATGGTGTAGGAAAAAAGAAAGCAATAGAGCGGCCAAGCTGACTCCAAGATGAAACAAATACAGGCACAGAGAGACGTGTGTAGTAGCAATATTTTGTTTCCTGAGTCAGCCTGATCACAGAACTTGCTCGGTGACTGTGCTTGTGAAATAGCAACAGAGCACAGCAACTCTAAATATCAAGTACCCTATCAGCACTACAGCGATAGCAGTAGCAACACTCCCACTGTCTTGGGAAAACCTGAGAGTAGCAAAGAAGGTCAAATATGAGTATATAAGAAGAGTTGTTATCAAAATATTGAGTAAGAAAGCTCATGAAGTTTCAGCTGTGCCCATTTAGTCACCTGACACCTTATTTGGAAGCCAATCCTTCCAGCCTGTCCAGGATCCCAAACAAAATCAAAGACTGTTTCCTTTGCACTGGTGAGTTTCAGTATAGGAAACCTCTGGCACAGAGTCCCTTGCTCCTCTGTGGCATGAGAGAACATGCTACGTGGACCATGGTGGTCCATAGAGGACATCTATAATAGTTGGTAGCACTATGTCATGAGTAGGTATCACCATAGGAGCAAGCAAAGATGCTATGTGTAAGAAGAACTTTGCAAGAAATATGAAAGGTAGTCCTTATTTGGGTCCTGGCAATAGACATTTCTCCAAAATGTCATGTAAATTCTGCTCCAATTCTCCATCACTGAATGCTTCTAACTTAGCAAAGTTATATCCATGAGATACTGAGAGAACTAGCTAACCAGTTCCCGAAGGGCAAGGTACAGAGAGGCTAAAGTATATATAACTATACATACATATATATAATATTGCTGTGGAAAGCCTGCAGCAAGTGCCCCAGATGCAGGGACATCTGCAGGGGCAGCTGCAGGAGCTCCTAGCACTGTTTTGCTGCCCACACCTTGGCAGAGACATCTCAGTGCCACCACAGTTGCAGCCACCCACAGCTCTTCTGCCTGTTGTGGTTCCCTCGGGCATCTGGCACGTGGGGACCAGAGCAGATCTGAAGGGATACGTGACCTCAGTGATGGCTGAAAACCTCCAACTGCTCTGCCCTCCATGGCAGCAAACAGCTAGGTTTGGTGTTGAGCTCCTGGAAGTGTTCCCAGGGCAGGACTTCTCCAGTGCTCAATGCCTTACAAGGACTGGCTGATAAATCTGAGGCAAAGTTACCATCGTCTACAGAAGGTGACGTTAGGTAGTCTGGGTTGTTACAGGGCTGGGAAAATCAAAATTTGGAGATAAAGTTGAACCACCAATTGTTCTCACTACATTCTTGTACCAAATCATGTAGTTAAACACAAATTATAATTTTTGCTTAGTTGTTTTTTTAATCAGTTCTATATTTGACTTACAAACAGACATGTTATAACTGAAAGCCTAATTTTCCCATCATCTATTAAAGCCATGTTCCATAACTTGAAGATAACAAACTTACTGTAACTAAATGATTAAAATATTGCTTTCAAAACACTTTACTATGAGTATGCATTTCTCATCCAGCAAGAGATATTACTCACCCACTCTACAATTACTTAACGTTAGGCACAAGAGCTAGTCCATTCTGAACATGTAAACAGAATGATAACTGTAAAACCTACTGCCTTATAAAACAGTTTGATTTGCCGTAATTATCCAGTGGCTGGCCCTCTGATGCTTTAGTTAGTTTGCTTCTTGTGCCTGAGCTGTCATTCACTTTAAGTAGTATGGACATTCATTTTCAATGAATCAGTGGCAGAACCATAATTCATCCAAGACAGCTGACTCACAGTCCCATGACTGTTAGCAATAGGCACAGTGGACAGTTTTAAAAAAGTAGTAACACATTTGACTGAAGTTGGCATTAAAAAAAACCAAAAACTATCCATCAGAAATAGTCCACATATCAGCCAGTTTAATGCACAGCTGAATCTCATACACCAGGCAGCGCACCAACCAGTTATCTGAATTGGTTTGACTGGCAGGTCAGCTATAAACATCTGTAAATCTATTAAACAATTTCACTCTTTCCTTGAAATTGTTTTAAAACATAAGGTACAGTTCCTACTAGACAATCCTGGGAGAAAGTAAACACGCTGTGAATGATTAGCTAACTTGACCTCAGCTTTCAAGTGTAACAATGTCTTTTATATGGAAAGTTGGTAAACACCAATGAAAACTGGTGTGTGACTGCAATTAACATTGCTGATTACTGTCGCTGTTTTGCCACCCACATTCTTTAAGAGGCCACTAGAAAACATTCTCTTTTCAAAGCTCATTTACTAATGCTGTCACATGACATGCACAGGTCATGATTTTCACAGTGACACACCACGCTACACTTCCATGCTCTGCAGTATTTTCTGCCCACAGGCCTGTTTCTTTCCATGCAGAGATGAACTTTGAGTTAGTCCTAATTTACTCCAGTGAGAGAAGATTCATCCCCTTTACCACAATCTCGTAGCATGAAACACTGTCTGCTGTTGTGAAGCATGAAACTCCAGTGAAGAACCTCAGCCAGATGAAGAATCATAGAATCATAGGATCACCAAGGTTGGAAAAGATCATCCAGTCCAACTGTCCACAAATCACCAATATTTCCCACTAAACCATGTTCATCAGTACAACATCTAAATGTTTCTTGAACACCTTCAGTGATCACCTCTCTGGGCAGCTCATTCCTGCACCTGACCACTCTCTTGGAGAAGTATTTCCTAACGTCCAACTGAAGTCTCCCCTGGCACAACTTGAGGCCATTCCCTCTTGTCCTATCGCTAGTTACATGGGAGAAGAGGCTGACCCCCACCTCACCACAACCCCTTTTCAGGTAGTTGCAGAGAGCAATAACGTCATCTCTGTGCATCCTCTTCTCCAGTCTAAACAATCCCAGTTCCCTCAGCCCTTCCTCATAAGACTTGTGCTCCAGGCCCCTCACCAGCTTCATTGCCCTTCAGGGCTTTGATGTCTTTCTTATAGTGAGGGGCCCAAGAAGCCCATGTAAGAAAGAAAAATTGCAACCAACCTGAAAATAGAGCCTATATGACATAATACTTGTCAATGTCCCACAATATGGAGCTCCCCAAAAGGGTCCTAGAGTAGTCTTGAAGGAAGAAAAAGGGTGAAACAGGAAGGAAAGGAAGATAAGCATGAGCCAAGCAAGAGTCAAAATGCAGGAAAGACTTTGACAAGGTCAGTGAACTTAATCAGAGTGAGAGCTTTGAGCACAGGGGCAGGAGGATGGTTAAAAAGAAGGAAACCTTTGAACTTTGTTCATTGGCATTATTTGAGGATGCGTGTCATTTCTCTGTGTACGTGGGAGCATGCTGTTAGAGACATTCTGCATATGCAGGAATCTGGGCAGCAGACACTGGTGGACAACACAGGGACATGTTTTTTGTGCAGGTAGAGGGCTTGTTATTGCATGGACTTTGGAAGGGCTGAGAGGAAGTGAATTCACGGACAGTAATTTCAGAATGGATGGAGATGTGGCGTGCAAATAATCCTTAGATCAAAGAAATGCTCAAAATAGTTAGACTTGCTGAAGCAAGGAATAAGGTCTTGTGAGCAGATGCAGTTCGTGCAGTGTTTGTTCATAAAATAGTCACAAACAAGCCAAGCATGAATGCAGGAGATTGTAAGAAATGGACTACTTGTGCCACTTTTGAAGAGCTGCTTCAAGGGTGTCGGTGAGCACAAGGCACCCTATCCTCTTGGAGGCCTCACGAGCATCTGGCCATGCACTGTCCTCCGAACTGTCCTCAGAGCCTTTGTCCCAGCAAAACAACCAGCAGTCAGGCTCCTGAAGGCACGTTAAGCTTTCCTCTCTTCCCTTTTTTGAGTTTAAAGAGCCCAGTGATTTGGAGATGGCCTCTAACTGTTGTTGGGGAAGTGCTTCTTTGATTACACACTGGTTGGCTGTTGTTATTGTTCCCACTGAAGTCATCTGGCAAACCCAGAGAAATAGCCAGACTCAGCTGGACACACACAGTTGAAACCAGGTCTTGCAGGAGCTGGCCTGGGAAGATCCAAAATACTAGACTTAGTTACCAAGAGACTGGAGATAGAGTCTTCACCAGCAAAAAGGAAATGCATACTGATATAATCCAGGAGGTTTTTTTTTTTCAGTATGAGGATCTATATGGATAGAAAACAATCAAAGACCTTTTTCCCTCCCTCTCACTTTCAAGAATCAAAAGAGAATTTGAAACCTTCCTCTATGGAGGGCAAGTTGAAAGAGAGATATGATGGTTTAGCATAACACACAGAGGCAGAAGAAGAGGTCTTCAGAGAAATAAGTATGTGAATAAATAATTTATCATGCTGAAAACACTATATCTACTGCAACAAAAACAAGAAGGCAATTCACATTTTGCACGGTTGCTAATGAGATCTGTAGCAAAAATAATCAGATATTCACCTTCAGTGATTCATGCAGATCAGGGACAGCTGCTCTTTACCATACACAGGTGTTCTTAGATGCAAAACAGAGGAATACCAACTCAAATCCTGCATGGCCATAAAGATTTCAACAAGATATTTTTTTTAAGTAATATGCTTGTTGCTTCCAAACACTTGACAGTGAATAATTTTTTAAAGAGAGGTGGTGCTTTTTGGTAGAGCTGATGATCTGGACTTAGCAGATCCAAAATCTTTCCCCAGACTTGCCATTGACTTCTTCTGTCTTTTCTTGGCAAGCAATTCAGTCTTTATGGGGTTCAGCTTGTCTGTGTGTAAATAGAGATAACATCTACAGGCCAACAGTATATTAAACAGCTTTTCCTTCTCATCACAAGCTGCCTGTGAGTAGCCTGATTCTACATGTGAATTATCACTGGTCAGTAAATTACTTTACATATGCTACTTTCCAATATTTGTTGTTTAAAACTGAATCTGTGGCAGTTGGCAGATGGGAAGAACTGCTTTGGTTCACTTGTTCATTTTGTTTTCTGTATTCAAAGAATGTAAAGCAAATCTCACTTGAGCATAGTGGGGGAGATTAAAAAAAAAAAGACATTTGTGAGTGAAAAGGAGGATGTACTTGACACAGAATAAACTGAGTACTTCATCAAGAAGCTTTAATATATTATTTAAAAACTGGCCACGAGCATGTTTGCAATGGATTAGCACTGCTAAATGAAAAACACATTGTTATCCTACTCCAGAGCTTTAAACAGAGCATTTCACCACTACCTCACTCTGTTCACAGGTCAGTCCTAATGTCATTTACCATGTGACAGGCAGAAAGAAAATCGTAACTGTTTTGCACCAGTTTGAAGAGTAATAATTAAAATCCGAACAGAGAGCCAACCCTGCCTTTTTCTGTGCAGCGGTGAGGGGAGCGAATAGAGGCAAACAGGCTGTGTTAATTCCTCCACAGCAGCTGGGGGCTTTCCAGATCTGGTGCTTAACAGAGTGGTAAGTAGAACATCAATTAAACAGGACATGGACACAGTTTGTACACCATGACCTGGGGAGGTTGAGCTCCCAGCCTTACAGTAAAGCTGGATCACTGCATTGCATCGTACAACTCATGACTTTGGCAGTTTCCCATTGCCACCTCTGTAAGCAAAATAAAAGGAGGCAAGCTCTGCCTATACTTTTCTGCCTACTTCTGTATTTTACTTTCATTATGCTTGTCAAATATAAAGGAAGTTCATGCTGTGACCTTCTTGTGGGAATTGCAAGTGGCAGACAAAAGAGTCTGTTTATTCTGCATCTATTAGATAATACATCATTTCTATTCCTTGCATTTGTAAGGACTATGACTTACATTGAAGATATAATTGAAAATGCAATATGACTTACAAGGAGAACGTCTGACATTTTCATAGGTTTGATCTTTAAAGATGTTTTTAAAGAAACTGGCACTTAGACAAGTGTTTTAGCTGCCTCAGCACTGTACCTGTTCTGCTTTACTGCACTTCATGCAACATGCATCTGCAAACTCTTACAGCTGCTGCTCAGGCTGTGGTTCTTGGATCAGAAGTGTCATTTAGTAAATAGGGAAAATAGCAAATGTTCTAATTATTTATCACAAGCATGTAGAAGATTAATTTCATCTTGTTTTGAGCTGAGTCCTTTAAATTTACGCATCATCACGAGGTTGGAAAATATTGCTACCTCTGTTATATACTTAAAGAAACTGAGGCAAAGAAAGACTAACAACAGTATTCCAAAACAGCACCCCAAAAGAGAATTTGGACAGAAATCGAGTGTTAAGTATCCACAAAAGAGTCACTTTGAGCCCAGAATGAGACAAGGAGGTTTCCTATCCCTGAGGAGGAAACCAATGTTCCATACCCTTTTTGGTGTTTCCTACGCTTTTTGGAGGGCCTTTGGGCAAAAGAAACCGTAGCAGGCATGTAGGACCCATAGAAAGCTGTTTTCAAGGGAAAACTTCATCTTAACATGAAGTAGAAGATACTGAGGGGTACAAAAAAAGAGAAACCTTGGTAGAATTTTGTCATTAAAAGTACCAAACCACCAAGTCTATGTTCAACCACAAAATATAGTGTGGCAAGAAGATTATGTCCCAAGAAAAGCCAAGCCTCTGAAGTCTTTTTATACCCCTGCAGTAGGACTTTACCCCACCCTGTATCTGAAGGATTCATGATTTCCTTAGGTGGCTGGTGGCAGTGTCCCAAGCAAACTGGAGGCCTTCAAGTTCAAAACAAAAGAAAACAATCCCTTCCTAGGGAGTTTCTTCCCGTCAAGCATTTTTGTGAGGAATCCAGCCTCTCCTGAGAGATCTGGCTGGCAATATCCAGAAAACAAATGCTTAAGAGCTTCCTTCGGCCTTCTCAGTCGCTTTGGCTGCTATGGAGAGGAGTCTGCTTTTACTGTGTCCAGGGTGACTTGTTCTGGAGGGCAACAAATCCCCCAGCTCTACAGCTGTAACTGCCAGGGCTCTTTGGGACAGCAAAAGGAAGCTTTGACACATTTCGCTGCTCTCTCAGTGACCATGGAAGGCCAGAGGAGGACTGGTTCCCCTTTTATTTCTTGCTTCTTGTTCACAGCTGAGCCCATTTTTCTTACAAAGCAGACTTAGAGATCCCTGTGAAACAGGGGTTTCCCACAACAAAAACCCACACCAAACTATCACCCTGGGGAGGGAAATGTGATGGAAAGGAGAGCGGGGTTTCAATTCCCATTGCCTCGACAGCCCAGCAGATACAGGAAATGGGAGTTGGCCAGCGTCTCCAGGAGATCGCTTGGCAGACCCAGTGCCTGGGGAAGGGCCTGGAAAGCCTGGTTCTCTTCTGTTTCAAGTGAGAGCACTGACCTCCTTTCTCTTTTCCCCAAAGTGTTTTTGTGTTTTAGCAAGTGACAACACAGCCTTTGGGGCAGCAGTAAGGTGGCTTCCACTCTTATGAGATGTGTCTCCCTTCCTCTCACATTAAAAGCTGAGCTCTGCTCTGACTACTGTTTAATTTCATAGAATGATAGAACCATAGAATGGCGTAGTTTGGAAAGGACCTCAAAGATCATCCAGTTCCAACCCCCTGCCATGGGCAGTGTTGCCAGTCGCAAGCCAGGCTGCCCAGGACTCTCATCCAACCTGGTCTTGAAACACCTCCCGGGATAGGGCACCCACAACTTCGTTAGGCAACATGCTTCAGGGCCTCATCACTCTCTGAGTAAAAAATTTTGTCCTAACATCTAAGTTAAATTTCCCTTCTTTTAGGTTAAAGCCATTTCCCAAGAACCACTTGAAGCCCATATAAGCATGGATAAAATCCTGGTCCTAGCTCCCTCTGATCTCAGTTGAAAAACTGCCTCCTGTCACCTGTCAAACTTAGAGCATTTCACTAGGACTTTAGGACATTTATCTCTTAGGTCCTTCAGCTGAATAAACAAAGCTCAGAGAATCAACCCTTCCCAGGCACTCAAAGCCTGCAGATATCAGCACTGACAGACCCCTGCTTACCTGCCTGCCCACCTGTGTCTGCCGCATGCATCCTGTCTTCACAATTCACCCACCATCCCACTGGCTTTCCAAGTTTCATATTTCAGAATAACATTTACCCTTTTTACCAACACCTTTTACCAGCTTTACAAAAGCTAGCAATGAAAGCCAGCTGGTTTGACTTCATTTATTTGACTGTTTATAAGGTCAAATGAGTCAAAATGATGCACTTTGAAACTGAAGTCAAGAGAAATAGAAAACTTACCAAAATGATGCATATCTGTTCCTTGTGATTATATATATATGTTCTGCATATGCATGTGTATACATTGTATACATATGTTAGTAAGCATGTAAACATATCAATGTATGATATGCACCGTATAGTGTGCAACAGGCAAATCTATTTATTGAATGTGAAGCATTGCTCTCATCCTGCACTGGTGTGGATCTGGTTACTGCAGTGAAATTTGTATGGACATAATTTCTGACATTGGAGAGCTGAGTCTGGTTGCACGTTTTAGTTTCCTGACACATTACCCAAGGGTCTGTGCTGACCCGTTTAGATATTAACACTGAATTTTATGTACAGGCTTTTGCATCTATGGAACTTTTGCAATAGCAAAACGCAGAGCTAAAGCTCCTATAAAAAAAGTGGATGTTAGCCCAATCACCAGCATATCTGCAGTGCAATATCTCCATTATCTGCCACACTCTGATATTGGTATTAGACGATCATTCCCCTGTCATGATTCGAACATGGAAGAAAAGAGAAACCACAAAGAAACTTTAAAACTGTTTGAACACAAGTACTCCTTATAACCTTTCAAAAGATTTTTGTTTAGCTCAGAGATTTATTTTGTTTCATTTAAAAGTTCTGTTCTCTCTGCCCCAGAGATGTTTATTTAACAAGTTCTATTCCTTCTTTTTCTGGAGCTATATTACTATTACATAGTGGAGACCTAATCCAAAACACATTTTTTATCCAGGCAATGCTGTATCCAAAGATGATTTCTTGGCTTCAGGTATATCTGTCTTTAATCTATGGGTCAGATTTTCAACAGCTATTTTATGTTGATTTACATATGCTGGCAGGCAGGGTCATTGCCTCTAACAAGCTGAGGCCTAAACTAATTACCAATATTTCATTAGGCAGCTGTAGAGAGAATCCAGCCCTGATGTATTTACATGTTCGTACAAGTCATGAAAGCAAGAGCAGGGAAAATAATATTGTGATTCCTTACAGTTTTTATATACTGATCCAGATGCTACAGCTTTTTCTCCTGTTACTACCAGCTGACTTCAGAGACACAGTATAATTACCAGAAGCAGAATCTGGCTCATTAGGCATGAGTAAGGTGACCAGTGCTGCATACAACACAGACCGTCCCTCCCAAAATGCTTATGATCTCAACAAGACAGTCACAGAGCAGACAGTGAGAAACATAATGAAGGAGCTGGCTTAAGGGACGCATATTGATAAATTATTATAATGACTATTATAATAATTTTCTATGACTACATGAGAGACCATTACCTGTTTGACGATACGGCAAGCATTGGTTTGTTCTCTGGTCAAACAATAAGTTAGTGACAAAAGAGTATCCTAGCTGTCTTTCCTGGCTTGTAATACCAATGGTATCTAGTCAGTGGCTGATTCTAATAAAGTCATCTGGCTTTTCTGGAAAAAGCAGGAGGGAGGGCAGCAGCTTGATGGGTGACCTCAATTCTCTGAGCTGCATGGCCAGTTTTTTAGACTCCCCTTTTATAAACGCTGTAATTATCTGCTGTACATAATTCCAGTTACAATTCTGATTGGAAAATGGAGCTGCTTAGTGGAGCTTACAAGCCAACATCTGTTCGATAACAGACATCTGTGCCAGAACAGCAAACCAGGGCCAGCTGAGGTGGGGTGTTCAAGTGACAGCCACGCACAGATCCACATCTGTATCTGCTGTCATGGACGATTATTGGTTCTGCATTCAGCAAAGTGTTTGTAATCCAAACTGAGTTCACTCATACTCTTTGCCACATCTCACAGTAATCCCAATGTTGATCTTTAAAGAAAAGAAACCTCCCTGCCAGTGACGTCCAGCAAAGGCCTTTAAACAAAATGACTTCCACAGATAACATTCCCAACCTGCTGTTGCGCCAGCCCGAGCCCTTGTGTGTTAGTGAATTACAGGCATGTCGCACTGAATGTTTTACCAAACTTTTGTTTTTCCTCGGGTTTACCCCGACAGAACTTTCCAGTTCCAGTCTCTTCTTCCCTCTACCAGGGTGAAGTTCTGGTTAACAGCTGTGAGTGCAGTCTACATCCAGTGACTCATAAGTGCTAGCAAACTGGCCAGTTCTGTCTGCGAGTAGGTATTGCAAACCATTGTAATACAAGACATAAGCAAATGAAAAATACTCTGTTCTTCCAGTCTTTCTGCTTCTATTTCCTCCCTACCAGCTGATCCTAAATATGCTACGACTGTTTCTTCTTATTCACAAATCAAAAGATCTTTTCCTAAGTGAGGAAGAACTTTCAAATCAAGAAAACGAGTAAATAGATAAACAAGAAGGAAATCTTTAATACAAATCAGTTTAGAATACTATAAGATGGCCAAAAGTTTACTTATATGAATAGATATTACTCTAAAGGCTCCCATCACATGAAACCAACAGGATTTTTTCAAGGTTAATTGAGAAGCCTAGAGCACGCAGTGCAACCAAGTAGTACTAGGTGTGATGGACAGCAAAAGGAAGCTTTATTGTGTTGACTGTATAGAAAAATTGCTGCCCCACACCCTCTCCTTAGAAACATTCGATGTTAGGTGGGTCTAAAAGTCCCAAATCACATCATGGCATACCCGGTCATACCTGACTCACTGTCCTTTCTTGCTGCTGGCTGGTGGTGAATGGGTATTTTGAAATGCTGGGGAGAGGTGAAATGTGAAAATGGTTCAGTGGGCTCAATCCTGCATTACCTGCTCAAATAAACTTCTGAGGGCAACATGCCGAATTTGGACAAGTGTCTGCTTATGCCTTCAGCTGGACTCAGCAAAAGCAAAACAAGGGAAATGAGGAAGGAAGGAAAGATTCTCTTTCACTTCACTATTATCCTCCTCGCTGTCTGTCTGGTGCCCCTCCAACGGGCTAAAGGACAAGGCTGTGGACCAGTCTCTGTATCTTCACCCATATTATCTACAGGCTGCTGTTTCTCTGCTGATACTTACAAAGTACACTACAACTGGCCTAAAGGACAAGATGTATGAGGAACAGCTGAGTTCCCTGGGTTTGTTCAGCCCAGAGCAGAGCAGGCTGAAGGGAGGCCTCATGAGCTCTGCCGAGGGAACAGCATGGAGCTTTGTCAGATGAGGGACAGGTGGGGGTTAGGGAAAGGTTCTGAACCAGAGGGTGGAGGGCATGGTCACTGCCCCACGCTGCTGGAGTTCAAACAGCATTGGGACAACAGTCTCAGACATACGATCTGATTTTTGGGTGGTTCTGTGTGGAGACAGGAGTTGAACTCAGTGAAGCTTATGGGTCCCTTCCAACTTAGGATATCCTATGATTCTTTGATTATATGGCCTTAATCAGAATTAGATCCCATTACAGGTCTGTGTGCAAACATCAACAAACAAATTCAGGATAAGAAAAATTTGGAATCTCCGTCAGCTGAATGCAAATTTATCTGATGACAACAAATCTTGAACTTCAATTTACAGTAGTCTGATTGGCAATCACAGGTCCATCACAAGCCCTGCATCCTAGGGGATCCTACAGATCCCCTTTCCTAGAACCTAACCAGCCCTGCTGGGGCTGGATCCCCTTCCAGGCCAAGTGCAGGAGTGCCCAGAAGGTGGGGTCTCTCTGAATCTTGCCTTTCCATGAGACTGTTAGAGATTATTTGTGGACCTGAACTTCAGGAAAATTCAACTTCAGATGACAGATTCACTGTGCTTTTTGGCTGGATCATTTCCCAATTGTCTGAGAACACAGTGTGCAAGAAACTGGTTATTATATTGTCCCCAACACAGCCTCAAGATTTTGGAGTGGAAATGATTAGACATGTGAGCCAAGGGACGTGCAGGCAATCACGTAAAGCTCAGTGCCTCTAAGAAGAGATGAAACTTAATACAGCACCCGTGACTCAGAGCGGTATTTGCATATCCTTGATCAAGGAAAAAAAAAAGTGACTGGGAGCTCAAGAAGAGCGGGATCTGGGAAGAGGCAAAAAGAAAAGTATAGTCAGAAGTGGGTGAGGCTTTCCTCCCCTGGAACGTGCTGCTTTGCACCTGGAAATGTCTGCCTAGGCACAGCCCCACCACCGCCCACTCTCCTCCCCATGCTGGATATTCCCATGCAGGCTGATACAAGCAAGCAGAGACTGTGGGATCTGGCTTTACCCTGTCTGGGCAAGGTGAGCTTTTTGGTTCTGCATGTCAGCAGGGGGGAATTCCACACAGAATGGCAGAGTTATCAGTACACATATTTTTACACCATTAAACTCAAAGATGGATGTGTAATTTCCTCTTACTCTGGTTCCCAGGAGTTGGACATTATAAGGCCGGAGACTTCTGTGATTTTCTGTTTAAGAAATAATTGCTGAAACCCCACGAGGTCTGAAATAAGATACTGTATTATTTTCACACACCCACATATACACAAAGAAATTTTACTAACTGAAATTAAGATTATTTCCCTTAATCATCAGCACCCATAAAAAGGTTTCTACTTGAAGTGTAAACAGGGAGAAGAGTGGAAAGAACCACTTTCAGTGGCACAACTAAATGTCCTACCACTGTAAAGGCAACTCATTAGTTTAACAACAAGATCAGGATAAAAGAGAGCACCACACTTTACATCAGTGGAAATTTTTTCTTCTTACTGTGGTGACAGACACGCATGTCCAGCAACATAAACACGTAACCAAAGACGTACACGTTGAAAGAGTTCATAAAGTGAAATGAAGTATGTTACTTTTCTCTTTCTGACAAAGGAATCAAATCCTGCTTTTAGCTGGAAATTCCATCACAAAAGATGCCTTTTAAAGAAAGGGTTGCCTCCTGTGCTGATGGGGTAAAAAGAATAGGCAACCATCCCAGAAAGGCTGTAAATATAGCAACGTTCTGAGGATGGAGTGACAAAGCCAGGCTCTCTGAGAAGTTGCTTTTCATCAGTGGTGCCTTAACATCAGGTCTGGATGGAGACATCACCTGGAGGATGTCCAGTGGTGTCCACACATGCAACCCTACATGTGCTAAGATGGGGAATCTATGACCTAGCAAAGCCAGATTGGTCTCTGGAGTGTGCTGGGCAGCAGGGAAGGCTCAGAGATACACCTAGGAAATCCAAATTTGTCAACCTGCCTCTGTGTTGGGGTGGGGCTAAGTTGTGGGGTTGCTTGCTAGATCGCCTCATAGACGGGAGAAAGGGGCTTGTGAAGTGCCTGAGGCCCACTGTTGGAAACCGGGTAGGTCCAGCAAAAGGGTCTCTACCTCCTTGCTGCAGCAGGTTTTGTTCCTGCAGAATAAGCATCTGTTTGCACACACTAGCAAGCTCTTCTGAGTCAGGAATGGGTGCCCTGTATTGAAGGTACCAGGTGAGGGTTTCAGTGAGTTCACCTCAGCTTTCTAGATGTTCTCCAGAGCTACCAGGAGACTGCAGCACATCCTACAGCAGATGCAGTGTGAGGGTGATAGAGTCAGGAAGCTTTCAAAGCATCCTCATCAAAATAAGAATGTACAGAACTAATGTGAGAAAAGAAGGTACAGGACAATCATGAGAAACATGAGGGAGCTTAGCATGGTAGTAACTTAAAACTGGTAACCATAAGGCCACACAGACCTCGTGTGAGATACTGAAGTATTCTAGTTTGTTTGCTTGGTTGGTTTGTTGGCTGGTTAGATTTTGCTTTTGTTCCTTTTTTTGCAGATGACTTTCTCAAGATCATCTTACACATCCATGCTAATGCAGACAACAGAGGTTTTGTTACTCCCACATTCTCCTTCTCTCTGCAGACCCTGGACACACATCCTTTGGTTATCTGCATGAATAGGTTAGCTTTATTTTCTTACATTAACAACCTTTTGCTGCAAGAGAATGTTGTAACTGGATATTGATCTGTTTAAAAGAAATCAGACAGGTCATATCTCTTCCCCATGGCTCTGGTAGAGTAAAAGGATGGCGGAGCTCCCCTCTGCCTCACTACACCACATTTTACTTCTCAGCTGCCTCATGCACTGAGTCTTTCTCTTCACTGTGATGACCTTTCCCAGTTTTATTTTTTGATGGTCTCTTCCCTTTCTGTATGTGGTAGACTTAGCCCTCCCTATTCTCATTCTGTTTCTTTCCTTCCTTCCTTCCCTTTTTGAGGCCTTTGAGGATAATTTTTGCTGAAGATTTCTACAAGAAATTCAGAGGAACTTAAAACCACAAGATACACAAACAGCAAGTCTTAAGATTCAAACTTCAAGGTTCGGACTCATTTTAAGGCATGGAAACAGCATGGAAAACCACAGCCCAGTGCCCTCAAATTTATCAGCCTTCCTAGTAATTGGAAATTAAGTTTTAGAGCCAAGATGCCAGGTCAGTGTGAACAATCAGAAGTGGTCCCAGCTCAACCCATCACTGTTTCCGGGCAGTTTGATTGAAATGTCAGCTCTCCTGGATCTGATCATCCAGCACACAAGCTGCAGAATGTGTGACTGTTCATTTCAGCGCCTTATCGCTCTCATCTTACACTTAGTCCTTTCCAATAGACTTTGCTGTTTGTCATGTAGATACTTATTAACCCAAATTAATCATTTGGACATCACTGGCTTGGTTTCTTATCTGGAAATTATATTGTGATCATATTTTACATGCACACACAAATTAATGCATGAAACAGAAAAGAAGACCCTGCTAAGCCCAGGCAGTATAACAAATACTTCCTCTTCCAGGTGACACATCTGCAAGGCCTCCCTATTAATGCATATTTTCACCAACATTTATTGAGATGAAAATAAGTTCTTGGGATGCCTCATTTTTAAACACACCGACCCTGTGAAAGGTTCTCTACAGGCACAGACCAGTAATTGTCAGTCTAAAAAGGCAACTGTACTATGTAGTAAATGTCTGTGTCCATGCAAAACACACATAGAAATCAGTATATGCACATAGAGTTTGTTCAGTAGTTGGTGGTCCTCAGACCTTTCCCATCTTCTGTCAAATATATCAAATCACATCTCCTGATCTCCAAGATTATCCAAAATCACAGGATTTACCTTGCACTGTCCTGCATACACAGTATACTGCAACACCACACCCTGTTTCCAGCCCATTAAAACAAGAGCCAAGCTAATGAATCCTTTAATAAGGTCATCAACCACCCCAGGGCACCGTACATGACTAATTGGGTAGATAGTCACATGCAGGGCATCATCTCTTCAAGCTGGAAGACTGGGGCAGTGTGCTGCAGGTGAGACCTACCCTTGCCAACCAAGCTATACAATTATGGGTGGGGTTGCAGACCCTCACCTTTATATCGTGAGTTCTCCCATTGCACAAGCCAACCCTTCACTCATCTCTTGTCATGTGGCTCTGTGTCCCACATGCTGCAGTGGGTCCTTCCATCAAGCCATTCTGCAAGGAATCTGAGGCAAAGAAAAACAGCTGATTAGGGGAAAAAAAAAAACACAAGAAAAAGGCAAATATCTGCAAGCAGATGACTCAGGAGTGAGATGGAGAGGGCATCAGAAAAGGATGCCGAGGTACACACCAGGTAACATCACCAGTACTGTGAGGTGCCCATAGGTGCTCTGCTCAGATGTGTAAGTGGAAGCAGACCCATGGCCACTGCAAACACAGGTCCTCCTCCTGACTGAGTGATTGCTGAATAGATTGCGAGTAAACAGAACAACTCAACATCTGTGATTCTCTATCATGCTCCTCTTGCAGAATTACTATTAGGAGTGCCAATGTTGCCTCTTCGACTGCTTGCATGCTCAAGAGAAGGCAGCCGATGCTCCCAATGATAGTAAGACTGTTCCTGGCATTTGCAAACATATCTTCACATGGAAACTTCCCCTCCAAGGCCAGGGAGGTCTGGTTTTGCTCCTATTCTCTTATTCCATTCTCCCTCCATGCTGGTTCCTGAAAATGGATCATGTGTATTTGTATTAGTAGTAAAGCTGACTGCATTTTTTTCCAATGGAGGAATCCCATGGAACTTCCTTTTCCCGACTCCATACGTTGTTGATTGATTAAAATTTTTCAGTGTTTTTGTCTTTTTAAACACCAAAAACTTCATTTTCAATTCTGGAATCCCGAAGAGTAATTTTTATGGCATTATTTGAAACAAATACAATAGAAAGCATGTATATATTTGGGGATCAGTTTTGTTTGTCAGGATTATGCTGTGTCTGTCCTGCTATAGTACATTTATGATGAATCTCAGGATATTGCTGGAGACTGGAATTGGCAGTCCACTTCTGCTCTTTCACAGATGATTACAGCAGTGCTTCTGAAAGCAGGATAGAATGGTTTAAGCTAACAGTACTCATCTGAGCGAAGAAAATCATTAAGTGCAATGTGACACAAAGATTGCTGTTTATTGTCAGAACTGGTAGTCAAACATAAATGTTGGATTTACAAGATAGACCAAGTAAAGACAGTGAATCCCTTTGATCTATAAACCAGATCTGCGCAGCTGACTGTTACTGACAGACTGAATCCATGCAGTCCTTGGATGAATACCCATCTTCCTTCAGAGAGCCAGAGAGGGGCATAGAAAAGTAGATAATATATTCTCTGTTCATAATAATAACAATAATAATGCAAAGAATATAAACACTGACCTCAGATTTCAGTCACCATGGGGAAAAGCACTAATCAATGGGAGTTTCATTGTCTGATAGATAGCACTTCAGTAATTGTACAGAGGAAGTAGAAACAAATCCATAATGCCTATAGTTCAGCTCACCAGGCACCAAAAGCCAACCACTTTCAATCTAGAAAGGCACAGCATATGTTCTTGCAAAGATGCACAGTATATTTGCAGCTGTGTGGGTGATGAGGTCCCGCACAGAGAAGTCATGGATGCCCCATCCATGAAGGCATTCAAGATTGGGTAGGATGGGACACTGGACAGCCTGGTCTGGTGGGTGGCAGCCCTGTCTACAGCAGGGTGTTGGAACTAAATGATCATTAAGGTCCCTTCCAACCCAAGCCATTCTGTGATCCAATCCTTAATGTTTATGTATGTATCTTCAATGTATTCTTCAAGGAAAACAGGAGGGAAAACCTACACATACACAGACATTGTTCATTTAGCTGGTGATGACACAATTCGTGCTGACTATGAAAGTTGATTTAATCTCCTCCTAGATTGTCAGCAATAAAATACATATATATAAATGTGGTCCTATTGCTTGTATATCTTGTCTCTCCATGGAGAATTTTGTGGGCTTTATTGCTGTTTTAGTTCATATTATGATTCATTCCCACCTTAAATCAATATGGCATGTCAGCAAAGCTTTGTATTTTAGATCTGACATAACCTAGAAGTGCTGGGGAGTGTGGAGATACTTCCTGATGTGCTTGGATGGAAGCCACTCTGGCCTGGCCGTAGCTTTGATGTGCTGGCCTTTCACTTCAAACTTGTCATTGCCAAAATCGAGGGCGGAGGCTGAGTGTATCTCTCAGGCAATGTATTGAAATGCTGTGTAGATTTTTGCTGGCAGTTTCAGATGGCATCTCACTGTGCTGCATGGAACCAAGATGCTGTTGGCTGAGCTCTGCTCAGTGGATCTCCAGTGTAGAGAGAAAGAGCATCACTGAGCAAGGGATTTTCAGGTTTGCTTGTGTTTGGGAGTTCAAATGTTTATGTCTCCATGAAGAATAAGCAAGAACATGCCCAATAAATGATCTGACTGCTGGCAGTTTTGCTCCATATCAGAAAAAAAAAAAAAAACTTCAAGGCTTGAACTTGAACCACTGAATGACATACACAACAGGACAAGAAGCATTATTAGCTCTTCATTCTTACAGATTGTAAAGACCTACTTCAATCATCAAAATGAAGCTGGAAGAGGGAACAGAGAAGGACAGAGAAAAAGAGCAACTCCTGGGCAGCAATCCCATGACTTGGAAGCACTCACTCAAATATATTTGTGATGTGAAGAATCAGTATGTCATCCTGTTTCTTTTGGATCTTGTTCCTCATACTGCTTATAATGAAGATTAAGGAAAGAATATTTTTTTAGCCAGGCCACAAGGAACATGAGATGTTTATTTTTAACATAGCCCTCCCTACAGGTTTGCCATTATTTTTGCTGGTAAAATTAGGTTTAAATTTTCTTTTTAAGAAAAGAAGGAAAAAGCTATTACTTTTTTTTTTTTTTTTTTTTTTTTTTTCCTGAGTACGGGTGGTAAAGAAGAACTGCAGCATGGCAAATTCCAGGGAGAAAGCAAACCTCTGGTGACTTAGATCTTCTTTTTCCTGTTTCAAAGTACAAAACTGTCCTCTGATACACTGTTTCTCATTAACAAGATAAAAAATTTTGGACACACCTTTGTGAAACTTCACCTTCTCACCTTTCACCCTCACACTTTTCTACCCATCCCTTTTTATGCCAATGAAGAGCAATTCACTTGTTACACAAGGTCTGTGTCTAGCAGGGGATGATATAGCTTCTCAAGCAGACATAAAAAAACAAAGGTCTGTTTCCTTGCCTCTGTCCAATGGCATTTAAAACAGTGGAGCACCACTTGTGGATGGCAGCTAAGACAGGGGCCTTGAGCTGAGCTGAAATACGGTGATATCCTGTGGAACTGGCTCATATTTGGGTGTGTTTGTTGTGGTTTTCTATGCACTGGAAATGTAATATGTCCTTGGGGAGGATGTGTGCTTGCACAGCCTGGAATGTGCCTCATTTTCTCCTCGGTGTACCGATGACATTGCCACTCTGGCAACCATCACTCCTCCAGCTGTTCAGCAGTTCAACCACATTGCACAAGGTCGTCGTCTAATCCAGGCAAACTCCTCATTTGGCTTCCACTGCACAACAGACTTCAGGTGCTGGTAAATGGAGATCTTGGGTGTCAAGTTAAGTGCAGGGAAAAGGGGGCTATAAACAAGAAGGGGACTGACTCTTTAACAGGGTTTGTTGGGATGGGACAAGGGGAAATGGTTTCAAACAAGAAAAGGGGAGATTTAGACTGGATATAAGGAAAAAGTGTTTTACAAGTAGAGTGGTGAGGCACTGGAACAGGTTGCCCAGAGAAGTGGTGGATGCCCCGTCCCTGGAGACTTACAAGGTCAGGCTGGACGGGTCTCTGAGAAAACTGTAGGTGTTCCTGTTCACTCCAGCTCAAATGATTCTAAGATTCTAAGATTCTAAGATTCTATGATTCTGTAATTCTGTAACAGAATATAAGTGCCCTGACATCCTGAACCAGCTTCTCAAAAAGATTTGCTGCATAGAATATTGAAGATAAAACAGTGGAATAGAAGACCAAAAACTACCAAATCAGTGGGTCACAATGTCAGTCTCCTCTGTTTTAATGTTAATTAATAATTTCACGTAGAATGTTACTGATTAAATATAATTGAAGTCGTTGTACAACAGGATATCTTGTAGACTTCTAACTAAAATACTCTCTGGGTGAGGGAGAACTCTTCCAAAGAAAACAGAGGCACAGAGACTAAGTTTCCAAGACTGGATTACACGGATCAGTGAGCTACTGATTCAAGACCACTCAATGGCAGTTTGGATGCAATTTGTTTCAACAGTATTTCACCAACATTTTAGGCTGGCATTGAGTCAAAACAAGTCAAAGGAAATGGATTCATGTTTTACTTTCCTGATTTTGTTTGTTTGTTTGCCTGCTTGTTGTTTTTTCTTGTTTCTTTTTTTTTTTAAAGAAAAGCAAGGAAATGAGAGAGAGAGAAGAGCAAAACAAGGTAGCAAGATGTGGAATAGATGTCAGGAAATGACAGTGAAAAACTACAGGAATCTGTAAGGTTCCAAAAAATGTCGCACAGCAAAGTAGCAGGATCAACAGTGGAGAGGCCAGAGGCCCCAGCTGAGCATGTCCCATTGAAACCTGCTGATGCATGCCTGACTCCTATGGCCAAACCCTACAGCTGAGAAAAGCAAAGGGTTGACCACATTTGGGGCTCGATGATACTTAGGTATGGAATTACTCTGAGCCTCTTCTGAGCGTAAGTTTAATGGGGAATCTGATACACCGTGGGGAAAGTATAAAGTGCTCATAGCTCTAGCTATTTTCAAATGCAGATTTTTAGTGTCTTTTGTCACTTGGGCTGTGGTTTCTTTTCCCCTTGTCTATATTATCAATAAACTGGAAGTATATTTAAGGTTTAAAAAATTGCAGTAGCCACTCTAAACCATAGTTGCACAATCCTGAAGGTAGGCTTTTAGTGTAGATGAAATAAACAGCTTTGCAAGCTCTAAACCACCCCATTCCAAAACAATACCAAGAATGGACTGTTTGTGGCAGCCCTCTAGTCAGGTGAATCCATTTAATGAATAACAGCTATGGTTACACACTCAGCACAATTTCACACAGAGGCAAAGGGCTTAACCCTTCCCAGGTCAGAGTCAATGGGGAGCTTTAATGTTGACAACTGACACAGGATCAGGTGCTTTTCCCCTGTGCTGCTGAGGCAGCTGAGCTACAGTGCAGTGTTGGGAGAAATGAGAGGACCTGGGCATGGTCTCTTCTTTGGACCTCATTTTGTATGACTTAGAAATGGAATTAATCTCTGCAAAGAGGCAAGCCAGTCATTTGGAGGCAATGAAAAGGCACCTGCGCAAGAAAATCCCTGCCATCCTTAGAAGACTGTCTAAGAGAGGTTTAATTGTCCTCTTATGTGTTTACTTTCTCCACTGATTATAGAGGGAGAGTAGAAGATTATTTCGCATTAGATATCACATGTTTAGGTAGGTAAAAATTAGATAATATCATTCTTGAGAATCATTCTGTGAATTATGGGTTGAGATAACCTATATGAGAGCAGATACAGTGAGACTTAGAAGCCTATCTATGAGGGGAATGTGGAAGGCCTTTGGCCATTCGGGCTTAAAAAACCTGACTATCCCATGAGGTGAGAACAGAATAGGGCCCATCAGATCTTGTTCTGCATGTCCATGGGGAAGAATCACGTTTTGCCAGCCCTAGGGTGCCAGCCTTCAGCATTTCTACAGCTTAGCGAGCCAGATCTTGGGCTGTGACCAGGACACGAGTACAAATTAACAAGGATCCAATTAGCCATAGGCTCCAAATATCTCATAAAGAAACCAAGCAGCTATTTTATAAGGTTAGAAAAATTAAGAAAAACTCCAGTGATGACACTAACACTTGTTTGTGCCTGTATTGCTACTGGCAAGAAGAAACAGAATCCACCTGATTGAGGCTGTTGGACTGTTTTGCCTATTGAGTAAAGAGTTTAATGGATCTTTTTGTGTTTCTGCATGGAAACTTACTCTCAAAAAATTCAAACCCGTTTTAATTTCTCTTTTAAGCACAGCGCTGCCCATCACCCAGGGAAAAACAGATGAGCTTCTGCATATTCGAGATAAAAGTCTGTGCAGACAGCTCTTGTGGCACAATTGCAAAGCTAAGTGACAAGGATTAAGCTGCCCAGAGTCCTTTGGATGATGCTGTACCGGAGCAAAAGCATTTTAAGTCCCCTCTTTTTTTTCAGGGATTGCAGCATTATCTTCCTCCCACACTCACTCTCCATGGTCACTGCAGAGATCGTTGTGATGTGGGTTTTATCAGGTGCAGCCCCCATTAGTAATGTGCCCAGCAGTATTTATAAAATCAGTACAGTTTGAAAAAGAAAAAAATCTTTACCTAGGAAAAATCAAAGTAAGTTATTTCTCTAACTTTCCTGAGTGTGTATATGAATGGGAACTTTCTTAATACTTTCAACAGGATGAACAAAGTTGAATAAGAAAGAATGACAGTTTGGTAACTTGTGATTTGTAATGCTTAATAACAACAACAAATTCTTATCTTTTTTTAATAGCAGTTTTAGCCTCTTATGTACTTATTGTTTTAATAGCTACCTCATTTCATTTAAAGTATATTAAACAGGGTGAGTTTCCTAGTCTACTCAAAAGAAAAAGTAACATTAAAGCATGGTAAGAATTCTAAGGGCAAAACCAAAATTAAAGATAGATATGAACTGAAATCTTGGCTCTGTATGTAAATAAAATACAAGTAATTATTTTGGCTCCTTATTTCAATAGAGAAATCTCTGCATCACTTTCTTGGTGGAAGTCATCTCTGTTTTTACTAGAGCATAGAATAATCTCTCCTGTAGGATCACACTGAAGTTAGATGTGCTCCAATGGTCTGAACTTTGACATTAAGGCTCTGGTTTGGTGTCTTTCCCTGTCATCTTGGCATTTTCTGGCTTGTATCATCCAAGGTCAAACCTCAGCTGGGACTTCTAAGCCTCCACTTCTTGGGCTAATGCTTTGACCACACAGTGTTATGTAGAAGATGGAGTATCAGTAGTCACTTTTAAAAGAAAGGGGCCAAGCTGTGACTTTGAGAGAGCCCTGATTTTTCCAGGATGATGAAGACTCTGTCACAAGCTGGAGCCAGATCCTCAGGGCACTGAACTGGTGCCCAGCATAGCTTCAGGACTGTGGACAAAGGGGAGGAGGTAACTGCTTGGACAAGGCATATGAATGCGTGTGCAGAAGCTAAGCAGTAGACTATTTAACTAAATGGTGCTCAGCAATCATTGAACATCTCCAGTTACTGATACCCTGATCTTTTTCTTGCAAAAGTGTCTTGCAAAAATGTTAGGTGCAGGGTTTTGAATGCATCATTAAAACAGTCCAGTCCTAAAAGGTGAGTATGGAAGAACTGACTGATGAGACCATGTAAAAATATTTCATTTGAGCGGCTGAGAGCTGCACAAGGATATAGGGAGTAAACAATGGCACTGGAAGATTAAGTTGACCCAAGGCTCCAATAAATGCCTGACATGATTAGACATGATTTTAATTTTCCTGATTTATTTAACTGTATTAACCTCCTCACAGATTTATTTTACACACAATTTCTATGCACTGGAGCTAAACCCAGGTCAGCCACTGGTATTGTATCATGAATGGATACATCCTTGTTTGACCAGTGAATGACCTCCCACTCCACCCCAAATAAGCATGAAGTTTTCCTCTTTGTGGCAGACGCATTTACTGTCATTCATGCCTCAGAAATATTGCTTTTGGTGTATGTTCACTTAGGGCTACAGGTAGAGAGAGGGGTGTGAGCAGGCATGCGTATGTACACGTGTGTGCATGCAAGACGACTCTTCAAATTGATTGCCTAGGCTCATAAAACTCTCTGGATCTGTTTACATTCCTGAGGCAAATTCCTTAATATATCCATAGTTAAACTCCCACACCTTCTAAATAGATGGCTTTGGTATGCTATCTACCTTCCCTGCACAGGGAATTGCTATGGACATCTAATGTCTGTGGAGAATAAACATGCCACTGACATAAACACAACAGCAATGTGTTAATATGCTCTTCTAATGCTACTTCGTCCTGGGGATAAGGTATTGGATTTTTTTGCATAGGATTTTAATACAGTAAGGAAAAGAGTAAGTTGTTTGGTTTGGGAGTGAAGAGGGAGGTTGAAGGGGTGGAAGAGGGTAGAGAGGGAAGGGAGTGGAATGTTTTAATATCTTCGGTAATGATCTCACTGTTGATGGGAGATTCCTGCTCACTCACAGGAGTTATGCTGAGTGTTTGAACAGGGCAAAATTTGCCCCAGTGTGTCAGATAATTTGTAGTGTTGTGGGCTGGGTAGGCAGTCATTCAAGATAGCAGTAAGATGAAGTTTTGTTCCTATAGGAGAGCAGATGAGGGAGTTCCTTCCCCAGCCCTTGAGGGTATATCAATCGAGTCCAGAGTATGGTGGTCAATGGCTCAATGTCTGGATGGAGAACAGTGACTAGTGGTGTCCCCCAGCGGTCAGTGTTGGGACCGATACTCTTTAGTATCTACATCAGTGACATTAACGGTGAGTCTGAGTGCACTTTTAGCAAGTTTGCAGATGATACCAAGCTGTGGGGTGTGGTTGACACACAGGAGGGATGGGATGCCATTCAGAGGGACCTAGACAGGCTTGAGCAGTGGGCCCAGGAGGTTCAACAAATCCAAGTGCAAGGTCTTGCACCTGGATCAAGACAACATCCACTATCAGTACAAGCTGGTGGATGAAAAGATCGAGCACAATCCTGCTGAAAAGGTTGCATCAAACGGAGCGTGGCCAGCAGGTGGAAGGAGGTGATCCTGACCCTCTACTCTGCAGTGGTGAGGCTTCACCTGGAGTACTGCGTCCAGATGAGAAGTCCTCAGTAAGAGACGTGGACCTGTTTGAGCATGCCCAGAGAAGGGCCACAGAAATGATCCAAGGGATGGAACATCTCTCCTGAGAGGACAGGCCGAAAGAGCTGGGGCTGTTCAGCCTGGAGAAGAGAAGGTTACAAGGCGACCTGAGAGCAGCCTTTCAGTATATAAAGAAGAGCTCCACGAAAGAAGGGGACAGACTCTTTAGCAGGGTCTGTGGTGGGAGAACAAGGGGAAATGGTTTCAAGCTCAAAGAGGGGAAATTTAGGTTAGATATAAGGAAGGAGTCTTTTACAGCGAGGGTGGTGAGGCACTGGAACAGGTTTCCCAGAGATGTGGTGGATGCCCCGCCTCTGGAGACTTCCAAGGAGAGGCTGGATCAGGCTTTGGGCAAACTTATCTAGCTGTGCATGTCACTTTTCATTGCATGGGAGTTGAACTGATGACCTTTAAAGGTCCCTTCCAACTCTAAGGATTCTATGATTCTAGGATTCTATGATATCAGTGCCATTCCCAGTGTGCTTTCAAGGCCAGAAGTATTAGCGGAAAGGTAAGGATCTGAAAAGTAACAACTGGCCTTGCTTGTGTATCTCCCTTTTGCTCCCAGCAATGGAACTGCACCACATTTGGCCAAAACTCTCAAGTAAATCAGTATCAACATGTTACAGCCTCTTGGCTGAATACATGTATGTATCTGTTTTATTTTCCAAAGTAAAGATCCCACCAAAAGAATCAGTTATGCAAGAAATATATTAAATGCTGTAGCAAGATATTCTTGCAAAATATTTAATTCCATTTACCAGGATTCTTGGTGCTAGAGGCTAGTACTTGGGAATGCAGTGTTCAACAAGACTATGAATCACTGGAGCTTGTGCAACAACCTGGCCTATTGTTCAAATGCAAGATAAAGAAAAGAAGAAATGAGTTCAGCATTATGGAAGTACATATATATTTATAGGGGAGAAAGAGTCACTTATATCTGAGGTTCCTTTTCTTTTGAGATTTGTAAGACTAAATACTTTGTTGCCTGGTTTTGGTTATTTTTGTAATGGCAGGGCCTGCAAAATCTCATGATGCAGAGGGCTCAAGGGTTCAGATGGCAGGGAGGGCTGTCTGCTATCTCTGCACTCCTTTCTGGTTACTCCACTCATTGTGAATCCATAGGCCAACTCCAGAACCAGTGGGGCTTTCACATATGGTTACACCTTCAAGCTGCTTGCATCAGTTCCCCATGTCGCCTTCATCCCAGCCTAGTGTTCCTTCTACTGCATCGTGCTGAAAAGGGAGACAGAATGAACACTACCTGTTTATTGTGAGCAGTGCTTAGAATGGCATGATTGGAATTACATGAGGGAAAGAAGGAATGAGGTCTGCATCAATGTCAAAAGCCAACAGAACTGATGCAACCTAGATCTATTCCTAAGGAAGGAAAGTTTCTCCTGATCTCAAAACATACTAAAGGAATAGGAGTTGAATAAGATCATAGCTGAGCTTGTGAAGGGGACAAAACTAACTAGAAACATGAGCAACCTCCTTTTGGAACAAGTGTCTGCTAATTTCAACTTGTACAGATCCAAAAATTGACTTTCCATCTTGATGCCAACCAGGAGACAAACTCCTGCTCCTGCTGGTGTTCAGGAGACTTTGCCTACTATCACACTTGGACTCACTTCCTTGCATATGTTGACTCAGAAAGTCATGTGCCTGAACAAAGATCAGTGGTGGTTTGTGATGTCTGCTGAAACACTCCTGGAAATCAGTTATTGATTAAATTCTCATTATCACTCAGATTACTGTGCTAAGGGCACTCTCGGGCACACTCGATGTAATTTGCCCAGGGATATGACTAAGTTTGGTCAATGTCATCCTGAAGGTAAGTACTGTTTTATTGCATTTTACTTTTTGCTCAGCAGGTGTTTATGAGTGTTCAAAATGTAAACATGAAAAGTTGACATCAGATAAGAAGTTCTATCCGGAAACACATGATAACTACTCAACCACTTGTGTCCATCTGCCAACCTTTTGCAATTTTGCTTTGAAACATACACACTTATCTCTTCTTTGTGTTCTTACAGTGGCCGTAATAGTAACCACCCCAGTGTACTGCACTGAGCTGTGTGTAGGGAACACACTGCTCAGTGCTAAACTGCATACAGTTTTGCAACTACAACCCTGAGCAGGATAAACAAGATAGCAAAAATAAACAAACAAACAAACAAAAGCAAGAACAAAACCAAACCAAATTATCCTGGTTTGGATGTCAAAATGCAAGAATTCAGCTACTGCTGTTGGAGCTTGGCCCTGTCACTCCAGGAACTGAGCTGGGAATGGAGAAGGCAGGCAACAAAGTCAGGTGTTCTCCAGCCTAGGCAGAAATCAAGTCAGTATCAGTGTTCCTGCCACAATGGAAATAAATATCAGTCTGTAGCCAAGATTTGTCACTTCTTACTCAATTAAACTGCTTGACTTTACTGTCTCCTGGGACAGCACTGTCTACAGAGGCTCTATCCTGTCCAAGTCATCGGGATCTAACCAAAGTCGACCTTTTCTGAAGGATATTACCATTTTGAAACCCTAGGCAGATGCTTGGTCTGCCCAGCAACCTTTGCCAACAGGCCTGCTGGGAGTGAACACAGATCTGTGGAGACATTGCATTGGCATTTCTCAGAAGCCGAAACGTCCAGTAACACGACACACTATTCTTTAAAAAAAGCTGCCTCAGGCTGATTCATTTAAGGGGAAGTATTACTTCCCCCATGTCATTTTTAGCCAAAACAATGAACATCATTATATCTTTTGTACTCTGGTAAGTGTGAGTGGGAGAAAGCCAGTCACAAGATTTACTTACTGGACTGATTGTTTGATTGCCTCTTAACACTCCTAAAGCTTGGATAGCAGTGCTGCAGCTGCAGCTGTGTATCAGATTTTGTAGTCCTCTAGAAGAGAAGTTATCTCTGGTACTGACAGACAGATGGGTCTCCCCTGGGTTCCAGAGGATTACGAGGCAAAAGCCTTGTTTCCTGCAAAGTCACAAGACCAAATAGATGATTTATCATCTAAAGTGCTCCTCTGCCCCTTGATTTTTCAGGCATATTTCAGAGCTTGAAGTTAAACAAACAATTAAATAATGAAAAGGGGATATGGGAAGCAAGAACACCTGCTGAAGAATCATAGAATCATAGAATGGCTTAGGTTGGAAGGGTCCTTAATGATCATCTAGTTCCAATCTCCCTGCCATGGGCAGGGTTGCCACTTGCTGGACCTTGTTCCCCAGGGCTCCATCTAACCTGGAAAAATAAAATGTACTTGCACTTGGCTTGTTGAACCTCAAGCTTGTCCAGGCTAAGGCTTCAAATGTAGCACTGCTGGAGTGTTTATTGTTAGGTAGGCAAAGCGTTCTTACTAGTTTTGGTTGCTGCAGATGTCAGAGTGTCATTTCAGAAGTGATGGGACATGCATGCAGCTCTTTGAATATGACTGAGATAAAGCCTGAGGGAAGAGGAATTATTTCCACCTTCTGCACCTGGGTAAACCACCAACCTGTAGGCCTGCAAGTAGCCTGGCCTGCAGTCCTCTGCCTTTTCCAGCCGTGGAAGCTAATCTGATAAAGATCATCTCCCATTACACTCCTTATCTCACAGTCTTGTTTTTTGTTCCAGCATCACTGAAACACAGCTGCAGGGCTGTTCTTCTATTCATGATCCCTGTCCTGCCTGCCCTTTCCTACCATCTCTCACCCCATCTTCATGCTTCTGCTCAGAGACGTCCTGCTCCACAGGGCAGGACCTTGTTGTGACACCAGAGCCAGTCCTGTCTCTTCTCCTCCAGCTCCGTATCAACTGCTCATTCACTCATATTCTTTCCATACTAGAAGGATGCAAAATGCCTCTCCGTCTGATTCAGTTTCTACCAGAGGTCCTCCAGTTTGGAAAGTCCCTGTTGAAGCTTCAGTGCCAAGATATTGTCCAAAATCCAGAGGAGGAAGAAGGCCCTGGCGCTTCTGGAGACCTGCGCTTCCGAATCTTTGAGGGTTGCTTCCAGCTCCGGAATTATACAAAGTAACCCAAGCTCCACCAAGCAACTATGAATTATGGAAGCAAAGGTCACTTGGAACTGGGAATCGTGAATTATTTTATTATTGGCAAAATAAAAAATAAAAAGATTATTTTCATTATTTTTTGTTCTTTTGACGTTGTTGTTGTTTCTTTGTTTTTATTTTTCCCCCTCAACATTTTCGTTTGAAATGACAAACTCTTTAATCTCCTAGAATACATATTGAATTTATTTGCATCTGCCTTCTCCCATGAAAGGTAAAGATTTCCCAGAAAATTACTTCCCACAGTGTGTGTACTCACAATTGTCCTTCTCCTCCATCATCTCCCAGAAAGAGATCTGCAGAGAAAGAGATTATTACTATTACTTGATCATTAATTAATTTAATATTTAATACCACATCTTTGTGGGGAAGAGGCCAATAAAACCTTGACAGACTGCATGTGGTGGGCTGTATTAGGAGTCTATGTGAGTGGCCATATCTTATGCTGGGAGCAGTCACTGAAGGGAGGCACTGTCCTCAGTAATACAGCATTTTCTGGCTGCTCACTGAGTAGGAAGATAAGAGATGAGAGTATAGGTCAATGCTGCATCAGATATACCAGATAACACTGGAATCCTTTGCATATTCAAGAGGACAGGCCCCAAAATAAGTTTGATCCACCCAACAAGTATTCCAGGAATGCACCTGGGATGTAGTGTGCTGGAATAACCCAGCCCACTGCAGGTGAGGCCCAATCTGCTCTTAAGAGGAAAATACCTGGGACAGAGAACCAGGGTGGGAAGGCCAAGATGCTGGAGCCTGAAGAAAATATCACACTGAATTTTGAAGGATTGCTCTCAGCAAAAAAATCCTGTAAGGTCTGACAGGCAATGATATAAATGGAACCAGGTTTCGAAATGTCTTCTAGGAATTTGCCTCTTTACTGTATGTTTCAGGGGAAGCTAGATAAAGTACCGCATTCTTGCCTCGCTGCAGAGGGCCAGGCTCTCTCAGAGGTTTGGCAGGGAGGGCAAATAGCCAAAATTCTATATCACTGCATTCTTTTCAATGCACTGCTCAGTGTCCATTGAGGTGACTTGCTCAGCCACAGCTGAGCTCAGTAGGATGCTCCACGGAGTGATAGGACCCGCAACTCAGGATGGAAAAATGATAGGTTTGTGAGAGCCTGAATGCAAGGCATACCCATAGAGGAGGATGAGGAAAAAGAATTTCTTCTTCCAACATGGATTTCTTTTTGATGAAGCTCCTAGGAGTGATGAAAACAGCATGACAGCCAGAAAACTAACAAGAAAGACTGCTGTAAGCCAGATTAATTTGCTGGATGACATCTAGCACAGGTAACCTGCAGCCTTCATTGCAGTGAACATCAAGCATTGCTCATTGAAATCCAATTTGCAAGAATAAGAATTAATCCTAGCTGAAACTCTCAAGGCAAACTGAGAGACCTGGGGACATATTTTGTACCTCTTATCCTCCCAGAGAATATTTACATTGCAAAAAGGTCAGGCTTCTAGCAGCTAACACTGGTGAAGCTTTGCATTTCTGAAGGATTTGAATAGTGCTATTCTTGCTCATTTGCTGCAGGTTTTGTTTCCACAAAAATGACATAATCATCATAAATAGCATTTTTTGTATGGTATTGTGCATGCCATGGATTCATATGGTAATTCCCTAAAGCATCTGTTCCTCCATATTCATAGGTCCTTTAAAGGATCACAGCCTACATCTTGCATCCTACTATTCCCTAAATTCTGCTGTGGATGAAGACTATATTTCTCAGTGAAATATGAAATATATTAAAGACACCTCAGCTAGACATTCTCGGAAAGATATTCCTAATTATGTGCTCTTGGAAGGATGTTTTGGAGGAGAAAGGTAGAAGTATGCAAAGTCCTTTGTTAGGAGGTAGTAGGTATTGTCTGCAGCAGTCTTGGGAAAATTTGGCATCCAGAAATTTGGTAGTGTTGACTCAGAGCAATGCCCTCCAGTATCCAGCCAAGTTTTCCAGCTAACATTTTATGGGCATAATTTAGAAAGAAGCTACTTGTGTAGTTAATAGAAATTAGACTCCTGAGTGATGGTGACTTTTCTGACACTGGCTTCCACTGCAGCTGCTGACAGTGAGCCGACCTGAGCTGGGCCCTGAGGAGCTTTAGTCAAGAAACAAACTGGATGGAAAGAAAATGGAGAGGAACCAAAAGAAAGAATCAATTTGAATTTTATGCTGATAGTTGAAATAATGCAATTCTTTGTCCTAGGTTTTATTGAGTTTAGGTTTCCTTCACTGGGTTTTGTGCTGTACTTACGCATTTGGGGACTTGTATAGCAAAGAAGAAACTTGGGCTTCAGTCTGGACTCCACTGGCAATTGTTTTATTTTGTTTCTGACTTACAATAGCATCCAGCACTCAAGCAGTCTCATCACAAGGCCAGTACTTCCCTTCCACACAAGACCTCTGCTATTCAGTAAGAAAGATTTTTAGTGGAGTTCAGCACCAGTGGTAATAACATTAGTTTCATCCAGAGAATAACTGTTTTCATTTCAGCATACAAGGGAGCAGAGTTAGAGATGGCAGAACGGACACATCTTCCTCCTCAATGTCCAGAGTGTCAATGATTTTGTTATGCCTTCTTTGGAGATCAAACATACCTGAAACTTGGAGAAGCAAAGAATGTATTTTCTTGGTTCGAGGAGTCAGAACTGATGCATCCTGAACTCAGAGAGCCCCGATCCTTTTAGAATCAGGTCTAATTCCTCGGTCTCTAGGGAAATTCATTATTCCTATTGCCATACCCAATCTTACCGCTGCTGAAGCAAGATCTTCCCTCACTGTAATCATCTATTTGCTGATCTGATCTGTGAAGATAGTGCCACTCAGAACATTTCAGTTTATCCAGTTTTGCTTGACTTGTTTCTACCAGCAGATCAAGTATGATTCATTGGTGTGGACCCACAAGTAGGAATTTCCCATTCAAATCCTGGAGCTCACGCTTAACTCTTAATAGCAAGAATTCAAGTTCAGCTTTAATATAAGATTTTCTTTCATTTTTGAATATAATAAAGAATAATAAAATATGGTATTATTGTCCATATGTGAAGCCTGCTACTCTCTGTTTGCTAGCAGCAATAGTGGCTAACAGGTCTATATACCTGGTCCACACTCATAGAATCATTTAATCACAGATCGTTTCAACTGGAAGGGACCCACAAAAGTAATCTAGACCAATGCCCATGCAACAAACGGGGACACCTACAAACAGATCAAGTTGTTCAGTGCCCCGTCCAGCCTGAATGTCTCCAAGGATGGGGCGTCCACCACCTCTCTGGGCAACCTGTTCCAGTACCCTCAGCATAAAAATCTTTTTCCTTATATCCAATCTAGTTCTCCCCTGTTTTTGTTTGAAACTATTTCCCTTTGTCCTGCCACAGCAAACTCTGCTGAAGAGTCTGTCCCTTTCCTTTTCATAGCTCCTGTTTAGATACTGACAGGCCGCTCTCAGGTCTTCCCAGAGCCTTCTCTTCTCCAGGCTGAACAGCCCCAGATCTCTCAACCTGTCCTCACAATGGAGGTGCTCCATCTCTGGGATCATTTCTGTGGGCCTCTTTTGGACATACTCCAACAAGACCATGTCTCTCCTGTATTGAGGACACTCTTTTCCTTAAGAGGATCAACACCTCTGCGCTCTTCAGTCATGTGCTCAGATTTTTTTCTTCTCATTTGATCCTAGACCTGCACACTTCACTTCAATGAAGAGTGTTGCAGAAGTGACTTAAGAATTTATGGCTTGAATAATCTGAACTCTCTTAATCTCTCAGCTCTGAATTCTTGTGCGCTGGTCAGGGCATGTGCACCACGTGGATTAGAGACATGGTTCTGTTATGAGGCAGCTGACGTATAAATCAACATTGTTCCGTGCAGCCAGCCTTGATGACAAATAAATGTCTCATCTCAGCTAGAGGAGTAAGATGAGTCATCAGACATGATGACATAATTCTACCCACACACGAGGTAGAGAAAACTAATGACCTTCAGGATGAGGGGAAATGGCTTTAAACTGGAAGAAGGTAGATTTAGACTAGATATTCAGAAGAAATTCTTTACTGTGAGGGTGGTGAGACACTGGAACAGGTTGCCCAGAGAGGTTGTGGATGCCCCCTCCCTGGAAGCATTCAAGGCCAGGCTGGATGGGGCTCTGAGCAGCCTGGTCTAGAGGGAGGTGTCTCTGCCTATAGCCGGGGGGTTGGAACTAGATGATCTTAAAGGTCCCTTCCAACCCAAACTATTCTACGATTCTATGATTCTATGACCTGTTTCTTACTTCCATCTGGAAGGCAGTTTCATGGGTGAAAGTCCTGCCACAGATTTTTAAGGAAGTACGGGGAATTTTCAAACAGAAAGAATAAGGATCTTAGACTCACGGGAACCACTTAGCAGGAGGGGAAAAAGATCAACATTGTTTACTGGGAGAACAAACTAATATTAGAGAAGGTAAAAGGCACCTGGGAATTCAGAGAATTGCCATGGAGGATGTGACTTGAGTTTAGGATTTTCTTTAGGTCTATGCTTGTTGTTTTCCTCATATGAATACAAAAGGAGAAAGGATGACTTGAGAAACCTAGTGTGAAGGTCTTGTGTATTGATACATGTGCATGTGTGTTGAACACTCCCCCTGTGCATCTCTCACAATGGGAACGGTGATAAAACCAACAGTGAAGCTGCAGGACAGAGGGCTCTGCATCAGGTCCAGGAGACAATGTATGTGCAAGTACTAAGATTATATAAAGCTTTTGCAAATGTGCCTAGAGTCCAAAGCATTAGCAAGGACTGGAAATCGGTGCCTGATTGACCAGTTCTCTCCATGTCTAGAAATAAAGCAATCAGTAGTAACACAGGATATGAAACAAAGAGAAAAGTGCAGACAAAGTTGAACATTAACCGATTATAAACCTCGCTATGCTTGGTGACCTCCAGGCTGAGTTGTGTATTGTTAGGAAAATAAAGTTAAATGTTAATGCAATAAAAAATCCCAGTGGTAAATCAGCAACCAATTCTCTAAAATCAGTGAATTTTCCTGCAAGCACGTCCATCACGTCTCACTGGAGTGAATGATCCGCAGTGCTGGGACACACACCCTTCATGTGATCAGTGCTGAAAGAACAATGCTGCCTGACCTGTTTCTACTTGTATTAGCTCTGAAGACGTCATAGCTTCTGATTAAATGTTCTCTTTTATTCTCCCTCTTTTCTTCATGATTGTTTTTGAGAATTAAACTGTAAGGCCATAAAAAGGTTCTTCAGACCACATACAATGACTATGGGTCTGAGTGTGATTTGTTTCCGTATTCATATCCAACTCTTTATTTCTTTTTTTTACCTTCATAGCTCCTGTAAGATAATGTCTTTTTCTGAAATGCAGATAGAGGACAAAGCAAAGAGTAAGGTATGAAGCAAAACTTCCCAAATACAGCAGATTCTCTCTCCTGATTTGCAGATAATATTTGCCCATAACAATCAGTTTTGCCATAAGATCCACTTGCCAGAGGATTTCAGAATGAGTTATGATGGAAAGACATCTTTTCTGGCCAGCAGGAGACTAAGACACAGGGAGTACACTTTCTTGACCCTTGGCTCTTGTAGCCATTATGCCACTCTCTTATCTCCGCTGACAGCATCTTCCAGGTCACTGTAACACAGTGAAAGGAATACTACAGCCTCCAAAGGAAGTGTTTTCCAATCTGTGTCAGTAAATATGTGCTTACCTCACCTGCAGTCACCTGACTAAATGTACTTACAGAAATAATGACATGTGAGCAATTGAGAAGAGATGAATGTACATACATCTGTACAAAGGCATTACTAACTTGTTAATGATCAGTGAATAGGGCAACATTTTAGTGGCTGTACCACTGCCCTTTCCCAGCTGTCAGGAAGGCTGATGCTCCGTGGTTGGGGTCTGGGTACCCAGAGAGTTCTCACAGTTGCAGCCTGGAATTTCCCTATGCCCTTGAAATGTGGTCTGCACGCATCCATGCTGGGGCTGTAGGCAGGCACCAGTGACCTCCCAGGAGCTTCTGCTGCCAGATGAGATGCTTCTGTTGTCACAGGGGTGAGGTGACTGATCCAAACAGGTCCACACACTACCTCACATCCCATTGCCAGGTGCCCACTGGCCTTTGGTCCTGTCTCACTTTTTTTTCTTTTTAACTAGAAATTGTATGGCTATGTAAGAGAATTTGTGATGCTATCAACAGTGTACAAGACACTGTGCTCAGATAAAGGTGCAGATGTTCACTGTTGTCTCTTACCATGAGAAATTCAAATCTGTTGTAAATATGTGATGAAAGACAGACAGACACTTTAATGTTCAACACTTTGGAGAGCCCATACAGTGTTTATATCTGGACAATGTCTCAGCAGAGAATAAAATATTTAATAATCAAGCACTTTGCCATTGCAGGAGACTGGTTCCCGTGCTCCCTTGATGTCTTCCAAGAGTTGGACTTAATGATCCTTGTGGGTCTCTTCCAACTCAGGATGTTCTAGGATATATCATACTTAGGGAAAACACTGAAGAAAACTTTGCATCCAGGGACGACTTTGGCTTTTACATGAAGCTTGTTTTTTTTTCTAATAACAAAGTTCTTCTACCTGGCAAATGGTTTTGTACATGACATTTGGACTTGGGAAAATCCCCAAGTCCCTTTCTTTTGTGAGATCTCTCCCTATTTTTTCTCTCTTTGCATCCCTCTCCCAGGCAGCTGGCAAGGCTGACTGCACATAACTGATAGTGTTAATTAAAAATTGATAACATAAAACTATTTTTCCCTCTTGTCTCATTAAGGATTTTCATAAATATCACTATGAACCTGAGGCTGTTTTTGCAATAAGTGGGTTTAATTAGTGTTTAACATACGCTAAAAAAGAGAGGAGAATTTCAGAATCAATGCTGGGAAGTTAATGCCGTCATTGCCAGGTTGAAAGAATTTCTTCTGTCAAAAGCAACCATAAAATTTGTCCTGGAGAGCTCTGGATTTGTTTCTTCTGGCTCTCTGTGGTCAGACACTTTCAGTTTTCAGTTTACAGGAAGAACACATCCACCAATCCACCCCTCCTCTCACAGTACCTCTTCATCAAACTCTGCCTGGGCTGCTGGCATCCAGCTGTGTGCTTTCAGACTCAGCCATTGTCACCAGGAGGAAAGACTGCAGAAATGTTCCTGCCCCCCTCACTTACTTTTCCCATCTTCACAGCCTGTTTCTCTGCTGGAGGTGATGTGGGTGAGGGGAGGCTTCGGGGACAGAGTGCCCTGACTGGGAATAGGGGAAAGAATGACATCAAGTAGCTATACTGGTTCTGCTGGGCAAAGAGGAGTTAAACCTCAGAAGGCACGTTGTTATCAGTAGTGACTGTATTATGAATATGTATGAATAAGCTTTGGCACCATGAACCTTTTCAACACTCATTTTAAGAGCTATGTTTTGAACGCACACAGATAAAAGATTAGATGTCAGGGGAAAAAGTTATTTACTGAGAGTATGGTGAGGTGCTGAAACAGTTTGCCCAGAGAAGCTGTGGATGATCCATTCGTGGAGGTGTTCAAGGCCAGGTTGGATGGGGCCCTGGGCAGCCTGATCTAGTCATTGATCTAGTGTCTGGCAGCCCTGACTGCAGCAGAGGGGTTGGAATTTGATGATCCTTGAGGTCCCTTCCAACCCAAGGCATTCTGTAATTCCGTGATTCTATGAAAAGCAACCAAACGTGGTGAGGACTGTGGGGAGAAATGTCAGAGAAGGAATTGGAGTGATCAGGTGGGAAGGGGGCACAGAGAGATCAGCACATCCCATGTACAGGAAGAATTGCATAGGAAGATATTAATACTTTATACTGCCTTAATAACACTCTTTTATAGATGTTAAAACAGCTCATACTCAGATGATGGAACATCCCAGGGCTCAAAGGCAGACACTAGTAGTTGAACGCAATGATCCTTATAGGTTTCTTCTAACTTGGGATATTCTGACTGATATGATTCTACTTTACTTCAGGGTATCCACCAACAGGCAGAGCTGTCAGTTTGCCCACATTCCCACAGGTAGTAATGGCAAAACTGGGAGCAGTGGTCCTGAGTCCTCTCCTACAGAGAGTACCTAATCCAAAGCACACTGCACAACAAAGTTGGTTCACTTCCTTGCTCTTCTCTTGGTAAATGAATGCACTGGGATAGAGCAGGGGGAAGGTAAATCGCCAAACCAGATAAACTCCCAGGATCTCTTCTGCTTCACTTTTTTTTTTCTGTGGTTCTGTGAATATAGGTGGGAAGGAAAAGAAAGCAAAAGACATTGGTTGTACATACAAGGGATGTACATAGATAAATGAGCCTGTGGAACAGCATGAAGCTGGGAACGTGCCAGGTAACACTGTAGGAGGGACTAAGCAGTCTTCAAGGGATTTTTTTTTATTTTTATTTTTCCCCTATAAACACTTGGATTTTCTGTTTGACAATGAATTTGGGATACAGTTAGTTGGGCCAACAGTGAAAAAGTTACTATATGTTGGGAGAACAGGTGCATTTCATCTCCTTCCCGGTGGTTACTCATTAAATAGGAGATTTAAAAAAAAAAAAAAAAAAAAAAAGCAGGTCTTACCAGGGAGGACTAAATAGCTAAACGTGCAAGTGATAAAAGCCTGAGTTACTGATTAACTCCCGGCTTTTGTAACCCGAGCAGTTCTTAAATTGGTTTACTAGGAGACCAAAGCACAGAGCCACGCCAAGGAGGCCTCAACCCTTAATTAAACACTCTATCGCTCTTGCAACACGTCTCTGTGCTGGGACGATTGGGACAGTACTGCCCTCTACTGACGATTCAGACCTGTTTCAATGCCTGCAATGCTGGAGGACAGATGAGTCAAAAAAGCGAGAAATACATGTGGGACAGGACAGACTGAATACAACTTCCTCCTCACTGTGCCAGCTGCCGGAGGCTGAAAGGGAAGGAATGCTCCTCAAGCATCTGCTCCAGGGCATTCATTGCAGATGGGATGCTGGGCAACTGGTCCTAAACACTGCGGCTCATGGTCTAGGTTGATATCTGGGCTGAAAAGGGGAGACTCAGATATTTTGGGAACAATCATACCTAGTAAAGCAATGCAGCAGGATGCTGAACAGGCTGATACTCATTTGTGAGAAAGAAAGACAAAGAGTGATTTCAGATGTCGTCTTCTGCCTCTTCCACCTGGAGTTCTTCCATCTGCTTGCTCTCCTGCACCCAACCCAACTCCATCCAACCTGGAGTGTTGCCTCAAGCAATACTCTTGATGTCTTTCTTTATTCCACCTGTAATTGCAGCCTGTCACTTGGTTTAACTGAGAGCACACTGGTTGCCATCTGCAGACTGAGAAGTGAGGTAGTGGTTTTCACTGCAATTTACAAAATAGAATCATAGAATCGTTTGAGTTGGAAGGGATCTTTAAAGATCATCTAGTCCAGCTCTCCTGCAAGAAACAGGGACATCTACAGCTCAGCCAGGTTGCTCAGAACCAGGTCCAGCCTGACAGGTTCAGCTGAGCAGCCTCAGAAACTGGTTCTCCCTTACAATGGTTGATGTGTACTGAGCTCTTTCAGGCAACTGATGAAACCCTTTTAAATGTGGTGTGAATGCAGTAGGTCAGCTCTGTCCTGTGGTGCAGAGGAAGTCCTTCTAAAGTTTAATAATGTGCTTTTAACTAATATAGGATGTACTTAAGAAAAATTACTCTGGCAAGGAACTGATCCTGAAATGCCCTAATCTTTGTTTTACTCATAGCAAGAAATATTGAAGATGTGAGCAGGAACACTCAATATCATCAATACAGATGGACGCAGGCTTGCTGAATGAGCAGGACACCACTCTATGCTGGTGGGACCCAGGACTCCACAGACTGTGGATGATGGACAATGGTGAGCTGAGCCCAGGAGGTCCCCATGGTCACCAGGGACATAGGTCGCCTGTGTCTCCAGGGTTAGAGTCTACCCTGTGAATGGAATTTGAAAGGATGCAAGTCTGTTTTGGGTTTTATCTTACTTCTCAGTCTCTATTAATACTTAGAATCATGGAATCATTAAGGTTGGAAAAGACCACCAAGACTATCTAGTCCAACCATCAACCCATCACCACCATGCCCTCCAAACCATGTCCCTCAGTGCCACATCTACGTGGTTCTTGAAAATCTCCAGGGACAGTGATTCCACCACCTGTTCCAATACCTCACCACTCTTTCAGAGAATAAATTCTTCCTGATGTCCAAGCTGAACCTTCCCTGGTGTGACTTGAGTCCATTCCCTCTCATCCTGTTGCTGTTATCTGGGAGAAAAAGCTGACACCCACCCCGCTACAACCTCCTTTCAGGTGATTGTAGAGAGCAATAACATCAACCCTGAGCCTTCTCTTTTCCAAGCTAAAAAATCCCAGTTCCCTCAGCTGCTCCTCAGAAGACTTGTGCTCCAGACCCTTCACTTAGAAACATAGAACCACAGAATATGCCAAGTTGGAAGGGACCCTTCAAGGATCATCAAGTCCAACTCCTGGCTCTACACAGGACCACCAAAAATTCAAACTTTATGTCTGAGAGTGTTGTCCACATGCTTCCCAATACTAAAGAAGAAACAACAGCTATTAAAAAATACCCATCCTTTCTCATCACTACTAGGCAAAAATGTGCATTTGCTGGGACGAGTTAATTCTGCTGCTTGACCTGCCTTCTCTGTGCTCAACTTTAATTATTTCTTTAACAATTTCACAGTAAGGCTCTATTATTCAGGTTTCAGGCGAACAGCAGGGTGCACGCTGAACAATAGCGAAGGGTTTGGCAGCACACAGGTTTCTCACTGGTGCCAGAAAATCTTCTCTGATGGCCCTGAGTTCCTCTTCCCCCGCCCCCTCTTCCAGGGGCTGACATCAGGGAAAGAGAAAATACAATTGAAAACCATCAGAAGCAATGTCCTGTTTATTTTCCTGCTAACTGAATTATTTTCAGGACATCTCAGAAATGGGAGCAGGGGTGTGGGGGAAAACCAGAACAGGCACATGATGGAATTTTATTAGCTTTCAGCAGAGAAGAGACGAGAATCAAGATGAAATTGCAGGTTAGGGACAGGATAAATGGGCTGTACGTATGTCTTGTGTCTTTGTTTACAATTCTGGGACAAGATCATGAAGAGCTGGAGAGGTTTGTGCAAGCACAAGCATGCACTTAGTAGGGAAAGAAGAGATCTGGATTATTTACAAGCAGTGGCCACTGCTATTTGCCTTTGTTTCAAGTCCTTATCCAGTACAGAGCAACGAGACAGGTTGGATGGGGCTCTTGGCACCCTGATCTAGTAGTTGGCAACCCTGCGCATGGCAGGGGTGATTTTAGCTCGATGATCTTTAAGGTCCCTTCCAACTCAAGCCATTCTATGACTCTATGATTCTATGACACACTGACTGTCCAGCTCATCTCAAGGTTAGTGAAGTCTTCTTGAATTTGTAGGTTCTTCTTTCCAAATGACATGTGAATGCCAGAGATTCTCAGTCCTCCCGAATTTCAGTCAATCCTCAGCAATTGAAAGGACCTTTTAGTTCTGTGCAAGTCAAGAGAAATGAGGTGGGACACCTATGTGCCAAGGTATGAGTTGAGGAAAATGGGGTATCCTCTGTTCAGTCGTAATTTGCTATGTGGAAATCGGTTGCTGAGCATACTATTTCTGACCACAAGGTCTCTGGACCACCTCTGCCCACTCCCATGTGGTAGATGCGCCTCCTCTGGTAACCACAACCTCAGAGTAACAGGTTATGCTGTTCTCGCTGCTCTAATTGCAGCTCCCATCTCTGCAGTTACAACTGCTGTGGATCGATAACAAATTGATGAGCAAGAGCCTTTCCTGAGGCTACTGCACAGAGCAAGCGGCAGGGAATGGAGCAGGGTATTTTCCAGCTTTTAGTTCACTATCTCCTCTCAAGTCAGGGTCAGCAATAAGATCAGCTTGCAGATCTGACCATGCTGGAGATCATGAGAAAGAGAAGATACAGGGAGGAGGAGGAGGAGGACTGGTCACTTCCTTCTTTGGTCAGGCAGATACTGGCCATGGATTTACATAAGGATGGGGCTATAGGTAGGATGGGATACTTGAGCTCTCTGCCCTTCCCTTCTCCAAACCATGTCAGGGCTCTTGTACTAAAGCTAAATGTGCTGTGAAAAGAATGGACAGTTTTCTGAGAGAAGTAGTCTTTTCTGTAGACAAGAGTGAATGAAAGAAGGAAATGACATTTTTGTCCTTTAATACAGCACCTAGAACCATACACCGGCCAATCCTCTAAACTGGATAAGCTATTTTACAAATCATAGAATTGTTTGAGTTGGAAGTGGTCTTTAAAGGTCATCTAGTCCAGCTCCCTGCAGTGAACAGGGACACCTACAGCTAGAGCAGGGTGCTCAGAGCCCCATCCAGCCTGACCTTGAATGTCTACAGGGACGGGGCATCCACCACCTCTCTGAGAAACCTGTTTCTGTGCTTCACTACTCTTATCATAAAACACTGTTTCTTTATATCCAGTCTAAATCTCCCCTCTTTTAGTTAGAAACTATTTCCCCTTGTCCTATCACAACAGACTCTGCTAAAGAGTTTGTCTCCTTCTTTCCTATAAGCTCCCCTTTAGATACTGAAAGGCCACTCTCAGGTCTCCCCAGAGCCTTCTCTTCTCGAGGCTGAACAGCGCCAGCTCTCTCAGCCTGTCCTCATAGGAGAGGTGTTCCATCCCTTGGATCATTTTTGTGGCCCTTCTCTGGACGGGCTCCAACAGGTCCGTGTCTCTGCTGTACAGACTCCACATCTGGACACAATACTGCAGGTGAGACCTCACCAGCACAGAGCAGAGGGGCAGGATCACCTCCCTTGCCCTGCTGGCCACGCTCCTTTTGATGCAGCCCAGGATACAGTTGGATTTCTGTGCTGTGAAGGCATGCTGCTGGCTCATGCCCAGCTTTCCAACCACCAGGACCCCCAAGTTCTTTTCAGCAGGGCTGTGCTCCATCCTTTCATCCCTCAGCTTGTACTGGCAGTGAGGGTTGCCACAACCCAGGTGCAAGACCTTGCGCTTGAATTAATTGAACCTCATGAGGTTCTCCTGGGCCCACTGCTCAGTCTATCTAGGTCTCTGTGGATGGCATCTCATCTCTTGGGCAAGTTGGCCGCACCCCACAGCTTGGTGTCATCCACAAACTTGCTGAGTGTGTACTCAATTCCACTGTTGTCACTGATGAAGATATTAAACAGAATCAGTCCCAGTAGTGTATCATTCCAGTACTGTATTTAATCCATGCACTGTATCTTCCCTTACTCATTCTCATTTTGTTAGGGTCTGAGTTCATGGTGTCTTTTTCTCTCTACAATTTGCAGCATAAATTGCTTGCTATTGTTCTAGTCCAACTCTCCAGTGGAAAAACAAACACACGTGGGCTTTGATTGTCATCTCTTATGCTAGTGCAGAAGAGGAGAAATGCAAAACCTGATCTCTGAGCCAAATCTAACAGAAACTGGTTGGCTCCTGCTGTGCTGAGGGGAGGAATTGTGCTGGTTATGGCAAGGAACACAGGGAGGCTTCACCTGCCTGCTGCAGAGTGGCCTTTTCCATTGCTCTGGAGTGTTCAGGATTTGACTGTGTTGAGCCCATACTTATAAACAAAACACAACACAGATTAAAGCTCTGTCCCACAGGTGCTCCTGTTGTTCAGTCAGTTCTGGTAGGGGGCAACCAGCACTGTGTCCAGGCATAGAACTATAGGATCTTAGAATCGTTTGAGTTGGAAGATATCGCAAAAGGTCATCTAGTCCAACTCCTCTGCAATGAACAGAGACATCTACAGCTAGATCAGGTTGCTCACAGCTCCATCCAGCCTGACCTTGAATATCTCCAGGGATGGGGCATCCACCACATCTCTGGGCAACCTGTTCCAGTGCCTCACCACCCTTACTGTAAAAAACTTTTTCCTTATATCAATCTAAATCTCCCATCTTTTAGTTTGAAACTATTTCCCTTTTTCCCCTCATAGCACTGCCCAGGGGTTCCCACCAGGCAGTACCTGGTGTGTGACACTGACTGCACAAGTGCCAGGGGAATTCCATGCACTGCTCTGTTTGCTGGTGCAGGCATCGCCTTCAGTGCTAATCCAAACCCACTAAACAAAATGCAAAGATGTCCAAATGACTTCAGCAGTCTCCATGCCGTGTTCTAAAATGAATTCAGGCCAGGCCAACTTCACATAAGCAGCTTTAGCCTGATGTCAGTGGAGATGTTGATACGAATTTTCAATAGAAGGGTTTGAATTGCAGGGTGATTGCTTCCTGAAGGCAAAGTATTCACGCGTTATATCAGCTCTAAGAATCTGTAACTGTGAGCAGGACACAGTGCAGCCAAGGTAAGATTTAGAAATATGTTCTGGATGATTTTTAATGCCTGTTCTACAGAGCAGGAGTGACTTATCGTAGTGTGAAATCTGTGAAACCTGTGCTTAAAGCAGCCTTCTGCACTCCTCCTTCACAAATGAGGATTCTTTCAAAAGGGAATAAGACTTTAGATATGACACATTTTTCCAAGGAAAAATTTCATTTTGCCTCAGTGCCTTTTGCTCTGTTGTAAAAGCAGGTCCTTTATATTGTCCTCTAGCTTTTAAAAGTCTTCCCAAACTCCTAGAATTCTGGGAGAAAACCAAGATTGGGTCAATATATTAAAACAAACAAGCAAAACTCAGAAAGGATAAGTATACATCAGACATTGCATAAACGCATATATATGTCTTTGCGTATGTCTATATTACAGAAACTGCAGGACATGCCTGCTTTAACGATGAGAAGGAAAATAATTTGTTCCTCTATCATTTTATGAACAACCTGTTGCCCTGCAGCATGTCATACAAATGATACGAGTTTTAGGAACCTGTTAAGAGTCAGCAAAATGTTTGACTGGCAGACAGGTTTTGCTGGACTCTTGAACAGATCAAAACTGATCAGCCCCATCTCCTTCCACGCTAAGCACTACACAGAGGCGTGATAAAAGACAAACTCAAGTGGGCAAATGGAAGGGATGCCAGGGTATGGCACTTCCAGAAATGGCATCTCCATAAACCCGCAAATTAATAATCAGAAAGTTAAATTCACAGAGATAGAGTTCAGACAATGATAAAAAAAAAAAAGGCAATGTATTGCTTTTGCTAAGATGCAATGGAAAAATCCTTTTGGTTAGTATATATGGATATGATTGCTTTGAGCTCTGGGAAGAGGAGCTGTTGTGCATCAAGTGAGAAGATTGCCCATTAATAATGTGCTGCCTTCATCCCTACACTAAGTAGGTATGCAGAGCTGATGAGTTTGGTTTGTTTGAAGAAATATTTTCATCTTCTGTTCAAAACTCTGTGGTATGTTTGGTTCAACAAAGCTATCCCACCCCTGGACAGGCAACCTACCCAAATACAGACTCAGTTTTGCAAATCAAGAGAAAAATACTGGAGATCTTCTGTTCATCAGAATTTCCTACAAGCGCAGCCTGGAAGGACTCTCTGAAGATTTCTAATCTCCATGGCAAGCCCCAGTGCTGCATCAGACCAGTCATGGTTTTGTCTATCCAGCTCTCCAGTGACAGATGTCCCATCACTTCTCTGGTTGACCTGTTACCTTCTCATCCTCCTTGAGAGGAAGTTTACCCTGACGTCCTAATGTCCAACAACAGGCAACAGTGACTGGAGCATCTACAAGCCAGGCTGGTGAACATTGCATCGCATTGTAATCAGAGAATGGTTTGCATTGGAAAGGGCCCTTAAAGATCATCTAGTCCAGCTCTCTGCCACGGGCAGGGGCATCTCTGACTCCATCAGGTTGCTCACAGCCTCATGCAAGCTGGCCTTGAACAATTCTGGAGATGAAGCATCCTGCATCTCCATGTGCTGCAATAAATTGCTGTTTTGTGGGTCTCTTGGGATTGGCACAAGTGTCCCCTCCTAGCAAGCGGATGGGACACAGCTCCACATCCCCACAGGGGCAGGATGGGTGATGCCAGCACGCCCCAGCCAGTGCCTTCCCAAGATGTATTTTCTTTCCCCTGCACAGGCAGACACTGATGGGATTTGGTGTGGTCACCATCAGAACCACTGGGGAACCCAAGGCAGGAGACAGGAGCACTGGGTCCTTGTGAGTGCTCTGCCAAGTGGGCCATGCTGCTCCCCCCGCTGCTCCCCGATCCCTCGGCTTTAGGGCACAGCTAGGGGCAGATAGGACTTCTGCTTTCACTGAGCCCAGCTAATTAATTTGTGACATTGATTGCTTTTTGCAATATATTTGCCTCTCATTTAACATGTGGGTACTGTGCCTGAGAACAAAAAGATCCCAAACCACACAAGTTGATTATATTGGTAGCATAGCATACAAGCCCTGTTAGAAACAAGCAAGCTGCCTTTATGGTCCACAGAAGGCATTTTCATCTGCTGTCACTAAAGTCTTATAGGTCTCTAATTAAAAAGACTTCAGCATTGCCACATCGCCAGGAATGCCAAACATCTGTCCATGGTCAAGAAATTAAATTTCAAAGGCAAAATAATTTCCTTTCTTGCAGTGACGATCATTTCTAAAGACTCATTACGAAAGACAACAAATGCATAACTGGGTGTGCTATCCCCTCTCAATGCACAGAAGAAAAGCTGCATAAACAATAGCTCTGATGTGTACCCTCACAGTGTGGAGCCTTGCAGGACTCCTCCCAGTAGCATTCCCCTGTCCCTTTCATTGCCAGCGTGCTCCTGCATTCAGCTCTCAGACAGACCTCGTGCAGGGACCAAAAAGATAGATCTAGCAAATAAATCACAGCCGCGCTGCTACGAGTGAGCTGTGTGCTCCAGAAGCCACAGCTACTGGGATTGCTACTCCTGGGAATGGAAAAATAGCACTCTCTAGTGGGCAAATAAAATAATTGACTGGAAAACAAACAACCGCAGTTTGAAGCTCTCCGTATGAAAGCAGCTGTTGCTTCATATCTCTACCCAGTGTTCCTTCTTCCTTCCCTGTGCATCTCTGGTCACTTACTGCCTCCATTTAGCCAAGGAGGAAGGTAGCACCTCCTGGGCTGTCCCACCTGCTGCCATGCAGCTTTGGCTAATTTCTTTTTCAAGATACCAGAACTGGATCTTCTCCCTTGGTCTCACTCTTGGCGCATCACGCATGTGCTTGGCACATCATACCCATGCCTGTGCCAGTGTATGGACAGGTACAAGGGCAAAGGGAGAACAGATGGGTCAGTGAAGATGATGTCAGAATGTTCCCTTAGCACAGCAATGAGAGGGCTCCTTTCCTCTCTTTCCCTTTCACCATCACCCAGTGGAAAACTCCCTCTCCATTAAGATGAAGAACTCATTACAGGCTAAACTGAGACACTAATCAGATATTAGCTGTAACCATTAATGGAAGAGCTAAAGAGGTGCTGAGATCTCCATCTCTGACTGAAATAAGTTAATCACATCTCACTGCTCAGAGACTCATTAACCTGCATGCATGCTCACGTTTCCAATTCCTTTGTTTCTTACAGGAAATAGAAACAACATTCTGTCTTTATTTATTTCTGCTGTTGGATCTCCCCACAAAGCTGTGAAGTCGTACAGCTATGGCCAGGCTTGCAACCAGTGACCAGCTGTGAATTCCTTCAGTTCCTGAGGAATAGCATCCTGTGGGGAATGCTATCACTGGTGCACTGGCACACATTTGTGGGGAAGGAGGTGTTGCACCAGTACAGGGTGGGAAGCAAATATCATGCACACAGTCACACTGAAAGTGGTTTCTTGTTGTCCCTGTGTGTAGGAAATGGTGTTTTGAAAATTATTCCAGCTCTCACAGCAACAAGAATTAAACTGCCACTACTGATTTCACTGCAACTTCAGAAGCACCTCAGCAAGAGCATGCAAAGTGCCCCAGTTGCACTCCTCCTGATGAAACTCCTAGTTCTTTCCAGATTGGATCACGTCATTCCTGCTAGTGATGAGCAGTTATTTCACCTGATTCCAGTGAGTTATCTGTGGGAAAGGTAATTGGGAACAACTTGTAACTTGTAATCTTGGTGCGATTTTGACTTGATTTCTCTCAGGTGTTATTGATATTACCTGCTCTCAGACTTCTGGGAAGGTCTTAATGTCCCTTGAGTCCATTTTAAGCTTAAAGTTTGATTGGGTTGAAGTCAACTTTGTTCGCAGCAGTCCATATAGAGCTGTGCTTTGCATTCATGGCTGTACGAGTGTTGACAGAACACCAGTTTTGGCTGCTGCTGAACAGTGCTTGTATGGCATCAAAGCATTTTCTGTTTCTTGCTCTGCCTCCCAGTGAGGAGGCTGGGGTGGGTAAGAAGCCGGGAGGGGACAAAGCCAGGGCAGGCAGAACTGGCCTAGTGCTTATTCCATCCCATATAATGTCAGCAATAACCTGAGATGGAGGGTTGTCTTCAGAGGTGACTATTGCTTGGACACTGGCTTAGTATTGGCCTGCTGGCATGAGATGCTGAGTGACCACCTTTGCATGTCTTTGATTTCTGCTTCTTTTAACAGATTGAACTTCTATCATAGCCCATGAGTTTTCTCACTTTTGCTCTTTCTGTTCTCTCATACATCTCAATGGGAGGAGGGAGCAGATGTGTGGATGCTTGGCTGCTGCCTGTGGCCAACCTCCAACAGCACGCACTGCCCCAAAGCCAAGAGCAGTCTAATTCTCTCCTGGCCTACTAACTTTGACCAACCAAAGAAATGGTTAAAACACATTTGTTTCCAAAGGTTTTCTGAAGTTCTACTGATTCTATTTAGCCTGTCTCAACCTTCCATTTATTCCTATTTCCTTGTCTACCTATTCGAATTAAACCCTGAGTGACACACCCTGTCAGTCACAGACAGCTCTCCAAAATCCCCAGTGATGAACCACTGGTCATCAGCCACTCCCATGACTGTGACTCCACAGCCAGAAACTCGGTGCTTCATCAGCCTTCCAGGGCCCTTGCTCAGCCATACACACCCTCTGATGTCTGAGAATGAGGATGTGTTCCAACAAGTCCTCCAATGCTCAAAGGAGAAACAGGATCAGAACACAACAAAAATAGATGGGGAGAAGCTGCTATAAGTATTCCTTGATGTAAAACCTGATGCAGGCACTTGATTGAGACTTTGTAGGATAAACACTGTGAGGCTGTGGGATGTAGCATTGGTGGCACAGGGCAGGATGATTTTCTTGCTGATTTAGTGTCTGGGTGGACAAGGAGGTGGCTGACAGCACAGCTATGGGCCTGCTATGTGACACAGGAGTGTCTGATCATGTGGAAAAAGTAACAGCTGTGGGAAATGTTCTGTCTTAGTAGAAGTGTTAGTGTCACAGGTCCAGCCAAATTCCCATACGGATACATTTATAATCTGCCTGCCAAATGTTGCCTTAGAAACTAAGGAGTAAAACAATGTGCAACATTTCCTATAGGAGAAAATTAAACTGAAAACACAGAGGTTTACCTCTGCACAAAATGACCTAACCTTGGAGAACTTCCCACTGAGGGGACCGCATTTTATTTCACATTGCCTGAAGATAACAAAACGTAATGAGATCTGCTCCCTGAATGTCTGTAGGAGAGACAAGCGAGAACACATTTTAAAGGTGACAGGAGAGTCCCCTGCCTTTTCATTGGTTTGCTTTAATTGCTGCCCTCAGTGTGAGCCATCAGAGGAACACATGCTATGAACTGAAGCCATATTGTCCCATCGTGGGTAGCTGTTTCTTCAGTTGGTTGTAAAAACAAAAGCCTTTGTCCAACTCCTTTGGTCAGTCCATCTGTCTAGATGTTGCTCTTGTTGCTGCTATGTATCTTACTGATCCCTTGGATCTTTAGATTGTGTACTTAGGCAAATTACCCTCCACTTCAGACCTGGAATCTGCATTTTGGTGTACTTCTTGCAATTGGACATGAAGCATGGTTTTGAATGGCAAGCTGTTCCCATTTTATTTTGCTTTGCTGACGATGACAGGGGAAGGCTGAGAGACTTGGGACTGTTCAGGCTGCAGAAGAGAAGACTAAGATGGGATCTCATCAGTACTTATAAATATCTAATGGATGGGAGTCAAGAGGATGGGGCCAAATTCTTTTCGGTGGTGCCCAGAAACAGGACAAGGGGCAATGGGCACAAACTGAAACGCAGGAAGTTCCAGCTGAACATGAGGAAAAACCTCTTTAATTTGAGGGTTCCAGAGCACTGGAACAGGTTGCCCAGATTGGTTATGGAATCTCCTTCTCTGATGACAAGTCTGGATGCTTTCCTGTCTAACCTGCTCTTGGGAACCTGTTTTAGCAGGCGATTGGACTAGAATATCTCCAGAGGTTCCTTTCAATCCTTACAGTTCTGTGATTCTGTGATGGTACCTTCTCCTACCCTTCTGGAGTAACTTTGTTGCTGGCAAAACCTCAGCACAAATAAAACTCCTTAAGATCAATGTCGTATTAAGAAGCAGGTGTTAATATGGCACCAGATGCATGAGCAGATCCTTCCACCTAATTGTGGACCCCAGCAGAGCAAAGGCCCATCCCTTATACACATTTGGGTAAGCTATGCTTCCATGTCTGGAGAGAGGTCTGCAGGGGTCATGAGACTTCGAGCCCGCCTCACACACACATCTGGTCAGTTAACAGTGGGGCTATTTTCCTTTTCAGCATGCTAGGTAGGTACGCTACTTTTCAAGATGCTCCTGAAAGACAAGAGTAGCCACACTGACAATAGCTTTACCATTACTTAAAAGCTTAAAAGCTCCCAACAGCATTAAAGTTTGACTAATAGTGACATAAGGAAGTTATTTAGGGTTAAAACTCCAGAAACTTTATGCTGGTATTAGTGGGCTTTATGTGGGCTTAGAGGCTGGCCAATGGGGAACCTCTAATCAGTAACTATCCCTCTGCAGCTTCAACCTTTGACATGGTATGAGGCCAAGCTAAGTATGAGCTAGATGCATAGGGTTTGGAATCACAGGTTGAGAGACCATTATCATTTGATGGCTGTAAGACCTTCTGCTAAGGAACAGCCTATTATGTGAGTGATTGTGGGGACAGTCAGAGAGGACGAACTAGGCAGTTACTGAGAGCTACTGAAGATGCAGTAGGACTGGGATCAGTTGGACGAAAGAGCCAGAGATACCTGAAGGACGTTGAGAAGTGAGATTTACCCACAAGTAAGAGTGGGAGACCCAAATGCAACTTGTTGCACATTAGGAAGCCATTTGGGGGAGTTTAGAACTGGGAATGCTAAACCTGCTGAAGAATGTGGAACCTTCAATTCTGTTGAAGTTTTACTGTTTTAAACTTTACTCTGGGAGTGAGGAACGATTCGCAGACATCACGACTGTGGTAGTTTCCTTCATGGGAGGAGGGAACTGAGTCATGAGAAGGAAGATGGAAGGCTTCATTGCACTGTTATGGGTCAGAGGAGGTCCTAGGAGCTAATGGAAATATTGTGGGGAAAAAGACAAGTGTGGACAGAGAAAAACACCTTTGATTTGATTACAGTAAAAAATTTATTTTGATTCATACCATACTGAAAATTTAAATAAATAAAATGTCAAAGAACGATTGAGTGAGACTCCCCACCATCACAGCAAACAAAACAACAACAAAAAAATGATTATCATAATCAATCATGTAGTCAGAAAAAATAGGAAGAAAATGTTCATGAGAGAAAAAAAGTGCTCAAGACATTTGGCTTTGGTTAAGAACACAACACACACTCAAGGAGTGCTTCAGAGAATTTTCAAGGGTGGTAAACACAGTTCAAGAGTTTGATGCCTTGACATGTTGACTTAGCAACTTGTTCTTCTTCTGAACAAAATAAAACCAGAAAATTTATAGCAGGAAGACAGACGGTCTTCAGCACTGATACTGAGAATGAATTCTTCCTCCAGCATCATTTGTTGGTATCTCCTTATTCTGAAGGCATTTGAATGATAACAGTCACATTAAGGACTGCATAAAACGTTCCTCTGGAATAGAAATATAATGGTGTGGACTATCCTTCATCCTACAGCTTTTAAAGTCCACCCTCTGCTCTCCTCCTCCTCTGAAAAATGGACCTCAGTGGTACGTAGTTACTATTTGTTGTTGGCAAGAAAAACACAAATTGCAGCTTGTCACGTGAAGACATTAAATCTATCCAGAACAGTATGAGCCAAGAGCTTCGTATGTGCTGTCAGATGCAGAATATTCTGGGAAAAGTTGGAAATTTAATTTGAAAAGCAACAGGAAACTTTTAAAATAATACAGGTTAGAAGACAGCTGATTTTTTTATATTATTTTTCTTGATTGCAAGCTGCCACTTGTAACAAAAAATCAATGGGAAATGGTACCAAGCCACAGTTCTCTTCCACATCTTTCTGAAAATGACTGGAACAGCAATGAAATGTTCCTGTTACTGACATCTGAGAGAAGAAATCAATGAGAAAATACATTGTAATATTTCAAACTAATGATGTAAAAAAAAATGCAAAATCCAGTCAGAGGGTGAAGATACTGTTGGAGTCTTTCATAGAATTTTTTTCCTCCTAAAGTGTCTTTGCTTAATATTAGGGTGACATCTTTCCAGAAGCATATTGACTAACAACAATTTTAATGGTGGGAATGCTTAAAACAAACACATAAGCAAAATTCAGGTAGAAATGTTAAAGCATGTTGAATTTGCTCCACCTGTGACATGGGTGAGTAGTTCTGATGGCCAGCATGCTGAGGAAGAGCTTCTTGACATGAGGATCATGAACAGGTCTTATAATGATGATTTGAAAATCCAGCCCTTTCCACATTGTTAAACTGAAGTTATACGTGTACATTGCACAGATGTTTGGCATCCGTGGCTCTTTTTATGTTCTGAGACCAGTAATACTCATGTGAGTAAAGCAGTTCATCTTGGTGAAACAGGTATATTCCATCTGATTGTGTCATTATGCCATGAACTGCTGTTAAAAGCTGGGAAGCTGGACAAATCTTGGACTGAAGCACACCACTGGTTGAAGAGCTGGGCTTTCACTGAGCTCACATCAAAATACCTACCCACTAGGACGTGCAGACACAACCAGTGCATGAAAGACAGGTCATTTATATGACAATTTCTGAATCACCTCAAATCCCAATCATTGTAATACATTAGAAATGAAATATGCCATTTTTTTTTCAGGCCTGATCTAAAGTCCCTTGAAGTCTGTGGCAAGAACTCCACTGGCTTCACCAGAGCTGAAAATTGGTCAATAATCCATAAATTCTATTTTCATTATATTGGGAAGCAAAACCCACTGTTCTCCACTCTTTAGTACCTGAACTTCATTCTTGGACTCTCTGAATCCAGCCAAATCTTCAGATGTAAAATCTCCACTGTCACTCCACTCACTGTATAGAAGCTCTGCCAGTAACGCATTCATTCCTCCAGCAATGCATATGAAGTCTGGCTTACACTGTAGGATCAGTTTGCGTAGATCGTGTCTTCCTAGATGCTGCTACTGTGCAAGGGATTCATCACTATTGCATCACCATCTGATATTCCAACCCATGCTATTTTTTCCACTTCAAATGTAGACAATGTAAAGAGATACCACTTTCTAAATTTGTAAAAAAATAAGAGGAAAAGATTCCCTGGAACATTTAGATATTTTCCCATAAAAAAGGTAACAGCTACCTTTAAAAATTAGCCTTGTTTGTGTTTGCTCAAATACAATATAGGAGCTATTATTCTTAGTTTCAACTACAAAAGTATACCACTTGGAGGCTACACTTTGGTTAATTTCCCTCCCCTTTATTAAAAAAAAAAAGTACCATTTGTCACCATTAAAAAAAATCACATATGTTGCACAACTATAAAAGGCACATGTAAACGACTGAAAGAGAAAACAGTCCACTTTTGAACCTCAAACTGATTAAATAAAAATAAGCATTCTGGAGTAATTTTCACACACAAAAAAATTTAAAGTTATATATAACTAAACAAGACAATTAAACAGGCTAGAAAGGCCTTTGTTTTTTCTCTTTTTTTTCTGGAGTTTTCAGTATCATTTTTTTCTCTTACTATGGCTGTATAGGAAGCAACAATAAATAAGTAATGATCATAGGTGATTCGATCTGTATCTTCTAGATGCCATCAATGCAGAATGTGGCAATGGTAGAAACAGCTACTACTCCAGGTAATTTCATCACGTTTTTGCTTTATAGTGCATGAAACCAGAAGTAATAGAGGAAACAGAAGAGAATTCAAAAAGAAGATTAACAGCAGAAGTGAATTCATTTCTTTGAGGTAATCCTTACTATGATGTTCAGAGCTACTCCAGTAGGTGCCAAATCCCAAAAGACATTTTCAGTGTTCTTCAAGGATTTCTTGCCTTACTCAAGGAAAGAATGGACATACAAACAGCAGTTCCTGTGCCTAGGTGTCCTCCAATTGCAACACGTAAATCTTTCACCAGTAATTCAGGAATCAAACCGGAGAGCCTATGGAGTGATTCAGGATGTCATTTATTCCCACAACTGATTGGTAGTTCCCAGCTATCTGTAGACAGCAAATCAAGTGCAGCATTGAAGCTGGTCCTCGGCTGAGCTCCCTGTGGTGAGCATTGCAGCAGTGAGACACTCCGAATCCACTCCAGATTCACACCTTCAAACCTGGCTGGCATCCAGATCATCTTCACTGAGCTTTGTGCTGCTGCATGTTGGAAATAGCAGCCCCTACTTGTCCCTGTGGTTAGGGTCATCTGCCCTTGAAAAACTTTATTTTTTCAATGGAGGCAAGAGTCAAAGTTATGTTGAACTCAAAATCCCCGTCATGGACACCTGTCTGCCGGAAAGCCCCAGCTGAAGCGTTGTTTTCCCAGTAGTGATGCCAGTGTCCTTTGCTGTCTGCTCCAAAACCATATACATTCACCTAGGAAATAAGAGAGAACTACTGTTATGGCATAGAAAGCAATTGGCCATCTGAAGCATTGAAAGCTTTCTCTTGGTTGTCAGTACATCTACAGACATCACCACCTGAGGACCTCGGTGTTATACCAAGCTGTTCTATTGACTGAGATGGTGACGCCACAGGACAATGGCCCAATGTCTAATCACAGCACATTACATTCTAAGCTGTGTTGAGAACTGCCATACCTGCAGCCAGACAGAAAAGGACATTTTTAGACATGACTATGTTTAGCAATATAGAAAACAGAATCCTGTTCCCTAAGCATGACGTTTGATGTCAGGAGATCAACAACCTAGATTGGGAATCTCCTATTTAACAGATAAAGGCCACAAAGAGTAGAAAAATCTTCTGTTTTGTTCCTAGTCTTCCAAACAATGACACCTGCCAAGCCCTGCAGTCACTTCTGATCCAGAGGTGGGTGGGCATTATGCTTTCTCTGTGTGTATTCTCCTGTGGCCTCTCCTCTCCCAGTTGCTCATTCATAAGTGGCTATGCCTGTCTCTTCTGGTGATAAGTTCAAAACATCATAGTTGACTTCCATGTAAACTAGGTGTGGTGATATGGCTGGATTCAAATGAGTCACAGCCCATGAAACAAGCGCTCTAACTTGACCACATCTGTACACACTCAAATATGAGTGTCTTTACATTATTTCTGATAATGTCAAAGCTTTACTCACTGCCTGCTAGACAGAAACCGATCTCCACCCAAGCTGCCCATCCTATCTGCCTTGCCACTCTACGATTTCTTCCAGTGTCATTAAGAATATTACTGTTGGCATACTGTCATCACCTCTCCAAGCAACACAGGCCAAGGAGACAAAAGCTTGCTTTAATCAGCAGAGCTGTGTCCAGGCTAGGGATTTTGCCAGCATTGTGTTTTTTCTCCCCCATGCTACCAAGCTCATGCCTGCATTATTTTGTATAGTCGACCGGGCCTTACACTAAGCCTGTGATCACTTAATAACCTCACATTACTCAGTCAAGGGAATTTCCTCAACCTCATGGAACAGAGACATTTACTGTATAAACTCACAAACATGGAAACAGAAAAGGATTTGAAAATAAGTCATTTGTATTCTTCAAACTGATTTATGTAGGAGCTGGTAAATAAAATTATTCAGTTGGGATTATGTTTAAGATTCAGATATCAAAATGGATGTGCTTAAGCATCCACTACAGTCAGAAGAGATCCAGGCAAAATTTCTGTGCAAATATCACAGAAAGAAGGCCCGTGGAAGGGTATCTCCCATGATTCTGAAGCCAGTCATTGAGCTCAGGAAGCAATCCTGTTCCCCAAATGTATTACCAAGTAGCTGGTTTGCTTCTTGACTCCACTGACTAAATAGGTAAGACCTCAATGCAATTGTCCAAACATAGTACCATTTGAAATATCCTTGAGTACTCAACATTTACTCAAGAGGGGCAGATGTCACACAGGACCAAGAGAATCTCACTCTTCTGGACTGGCGCCTGGAGGTACACGGCACATTCAGGGCATTGCCAATGTCTCTGGGCACCCAAAGTCAGACAATATACTCTGGGCTTCCACTGATGATATGTGAAACAACAAATTGCAGATATAGACATGATCCATCTTTAGACGTCTTCTAATCCCAAATGGACTACCACCTTTTATGCTTAGGTAAATTTCCCTGAAATGCATTTTAAAACCCTACCAGTCACTGACATTAAAAGAAACAGTCACTGTCACTTGAGCACATCTGAATGTTACTGAGGACTCTGCATCTGTCTGAGGAAGAGAAAGGCAAAGAAGGTGGCAAACAAGGGCCAGAGCATGATTCTGGCACCTCAGTGTGGTTCATCCTTATTTAAAACCCATACATCCAGATGTAGCCAGACTTTACCTCATCGCATACATGGAGTGCAAATATCACTGAAAGAAGGCCTGTGGAAGGGTATCTCCCATGATTCTGAAGCCAGTTTTCATAGACGTATTTGATAAAAGATGGATTATAAATCAGGATCTAGGCAAAATTGGAGAGATGGATTCATTACCAAAACACCTTGGGAAAAAAACAAGTGCAGTATTTCATGACACTGGGGTAGGGAAGTGTGAGAGAAAGGACTAGCAGGTATTTTTTAAGGTCAAATGAAAGGGAAACATAAAGTCCCATGGTTAAGCATATTCAATAATATTTTCCATGTGCAATTACACATGCCTATTCCTTCTTCAGACTCAGTACCCCACTTGATCGCACTAATGTAAATCCCAAGGGATTCCTCCTGAAACCAATGGGTACGAGACTGCGCAAGAAAAAAAAATAAGCCATTCAGCCCTCCCTGCAGCATCCTTCCATAGTGCAGGTGAGCTCTGGGGAGTCTGAGGCCTGAGCAAGGGAAATGTAAGATGCCATGCTGCATTTGGGGGCTGTATGAGCAATTACATCTTCTGCAATGCACACCAACCATATCTTGGTGTCTATATTTATAGGTGAAAGCAAACCTGAGGGTCAGGTATAAACTATCAGGAAGCCTATCAGGGAGCATCAGCTGCATTTCTCCTTTTTCCCAAACATAATATTTTTCTATGCTTTTTTTTTTTTTTTTTTTAGCAAGACATACATCACCCCTTGTTATCTCCAGGGGAAATTATGGGGTCATCTAATGGAAACAGCAATTTAGAACAGACAAGATAGAACAGTGAATCCAAGGACTGGTGGGAGCCCTTGTTTTCAACCTTCTTGTACTGAATTGGGAAAAGAGAGGCTTTTCCCTCCATGCTGTGTTTGTAATTGGAGTGACAGTGTTTCAGCGCTATCTGGTTAGCTGCAGGGCTTTTTCTTTTACAAAGTCAGGGGTTAATTGCTGATATTTTATCTGTGTGTAATCGCTCCTAGAATGGTGCTTAGGATCACACAGTGTGAGAGGAAATACAAACTTCTTGTCTCCCTTGTTCAGGAAGCTGCTGAACATCCCCAGCCAAGGGCTAGGCTGGTGCTACACAGTTGTGACACCAGTTTAACAACTTGCCACGGTCTATCTCACAAGGGTTTTGCGGAGGTTAATGTGTCCATCACCACAGGTAGAGGTGAGCTGAGTGATTATTTAATACCCCACAGAGGTCCACGGTTGAAGTAGAATGATATAAACTGATACTGGTTAAAGGTCTCATCTGAAATCTTTGGCAAAACCCAATCTGCTGAATGAAGGATGCGCTTTAATTTGTGATCATAATCCTCTGCAACTGACAACACACTGTGCCAGTCTTTGAGACACTAGGAGCTCTAAGCTTCTCTGAAAATCAGCCTCTTCAAAAGTTGCTGGAACAAGACTTCCATGTTGTTGGAAAGTCTGTGGAAGATGAAATGTCTTTAACCTCTCTCTACACAGCCTGCCTTGCTTATGTCTTTAGGCCATTCAGCTACAGCAAAAGACTGCATGGTGGTTAAAAGTCCAGCATGGGAATGGCCATCCTTCTCTACTGGAAATCCTGCCTCCAGCAGTACAGTCTGTTAAATCACAGTGTACTTGGGAAAATGAGTCAGTCTGCAGCACAGGATGAACCTTCTTCTGACTGCTGTAGGGTGGGCACCGGGTTTGTCCATCTTCCTTTGCCATTTTGAGGGAAATGAGGTTCCCTGACTGATTGTCCTCTATATATCCATGCCGTGAACTAAAATGGGTTGGAGGGATTTCTTTAGTCTTGAGATAAGTGGCTTGACACAGATTGTGTCCACATTACTCAGTTCTGTCCTTATGAAAAACAGGGAATGTTTGCTCGTCTGTGCACTACTTCAAAGTGCGCCTGAACACTGCCTGGGACTGGAGTAATGCACCTGGGACAAAACTAGCCTGGATTTGGCATACACCCAATCTCCATGCTAGTTTAATTGGCTGAAGACAGTTACTACAGCTGCGACATACGGTTCTTCCCCAGGAACCACTGATACTATCATCATGAATTCTACATAACTTTTATTTATTCAGAGTTCACTTAGCTCCTTTATTGCAAGGAACTGACCAGGAGTAAGAAAAATACTTAGTGATCAAATAGTCAAATCGCTTTTAAAAGCTCCAAAAGCTTTCAAAGGTCAAACTGTCTGTATATCTAAAACACTGCAGTGAGTGGGAACAGGACAACTGCTATGGAGAGTGAGTACCACTGACCAACAGACAGCCTTAAATGTCCCTGAGCAGTACCAGAAGAGGCAATGCAAACTTCAAAACAGCAGTTATGCAATGGCATAGTCACAAGAACAGTTTCTTCCTATCCTCAATTATTTAGTGGGTGACCTATACCCTGAATGGCACATAGGAGCTAAATCTTTTGCTTAGCTGAGTCTTGTAAAGAGTGTGTATTTTGGTAGCAATTTGCATGGATGTTAAAGATTTCCTTGAATTCTCGCAGTCTCCCAAAGAGGCAAAACATCTACAGATGGACCAGCAGAACAAATTAACAGACGACCATAGCTCACCTTTTCTTTTTTGACTTTGATTTTCCGTGGAACAGGAACATATGTGCTGTTAAAAGAAAAAACAAAAGCAAAAACTACCAACATTAGTAAAAACCCAGCACATTATGATGTCATGTATTTCCCAAGAGAGAACAAATACTCTTCACGTAAAGTAATACATTCAAATAATCTGAAAGTAACAAATTCCATAAGTGGTTGGAAAATGAGGCTGAAAATAAGTAACAGAGCATGAAAAAAAAAAAACCCTGAGCTTTTATTGAAGCAAGGTTTATAGAAAGACATTAGCTTCTTTTTAATTTTCAAGGTAATTATTGACATTGGAACATCAAGGATGTAGTGGAGTATATATTACACACTCACTATTACATAGAGCTCATGTCTTCTAATTCTTGGACCATTGCTTTTGCAGCTTTTGCACACTGATGACAGGCCTTCAGTTTAATTTCATGGCAGAAAAACCTTTTCCCACCAGGGGGAGACTTTTCCCCTCCTAATACTTGTAGCAGCTGCATTATTTTCAGAGTAGGCGGTAGCAGAGCTCATTTCTGCAGTTATGTGCAGCTCGGGCACGCCAGTACACAGCCTCTCACCAACAAGCTATTCCCTGCCTCCTAGGGGGATGCAGATGGTTGCCAGCAGTTCCCCAGTGTAAGCCTTTCAGGCCTTACCTTATGACTGGCTTGAAATCACGAGTCGTGTCTCGAAACAAAAAAGTCTTTACTTCTCTGTGTCCCATGAACAGCACATGCTGGGATTGCACAGCTCATCACAAGTGCTGATAAAAAATCTCCCCAAGGTTGCGTCAAGTGAGAAAATCTGGTGAAGTGGACTTTTGGAGTGTATCTCAAAACACACAGTGTATACTTTTTACACAAAGGCTGTGAGCCTTCCATTAGTGCAATCTAAATATTTATGTGTGATTTTTGGTAATTCAGTGGTGAAAATGGCAATGTCCTTGTTTCTTTAACTACTTCTGGGCACCCTGACCTGAGACATCCACTCTGGGCTGGATGCAATGGGAGAGGGGACAGATGGGTTACAGTCCCTGCAGGTGTGACACAAGACATGCACAGGGTTTGTCAGCACTAATGGATAAAGGAACACCCAAGCAGACTTCCCAGTCTGCTGTCAGCAAATCTGCACCTGCTTCCACGCCTGACCCTGATCATTAGAAGCAAGCTTGATGAACCTTTTTGTGGTTAAGAGGACAGAAAGGGCTTCCTTGTTGATAAAATCTCGTTATTACAGAAATAGTATTTTCCAGAAAGGTGATGGTGATGTAGAGGAAACAAGGAGACCATATTTCATAGGCATCTAGCCAGGTCCAGTTGAAGTGTTCAAGATAATATTGGCAGACAGCTCTAATCCACCCTTGGGACTCCTGTAGCTCTTGTCAGGCGGTAAGTTAGTCTTGCTAATCATGGGATATATATATATATTTTTAGAAGCAATACCCAAGAGCTGCAGAATCTCATACAACTGCATAGAGTACTGGCACATTGCTCAAAGCCAAAAGGAGACTTTCACTGTTAAACTTATGTAAAATCTGGGCCGGTGAGCAGCCAGAATGCTTGTGATCTTTTAGTAAATAGATCAGTCTTAGAGACCTACTCTGTAATAGGACATCCATCAATCAAGTGGTAAAAGTCTGAGAGAATCAATTAGCCATCAATTATAGGAATATCTGCTGTTTGGCTTTTCTTTTGGACAGTAAAAAAAAGTATGAAATATAACAATAATATAATAATAGTGTAATAATAATATAATCTGGAGGTTGGTGGCCCTGCCTGTGGCAGGGGAGTTGGAACCTGATGATCCTTGGGGTCCCTTCCAACCCAAACCATTTTACGATTCTGTGATTCTATGATAACACCGCTGGGAAGTGAATAAGCTAACTCACAGATTTGAGTCTTAGGAGTTTATTATTTCATTTCAATAGAAGATAGAAAATAGAACATTGCACAGAAGTCTAACCAACAGTGATGCCTACTTTTTTGAACTATGAGTGCTGCTAACCCAGCCTCGGTTGATACTATACAGCCTGTGTGTGATACGTAATGGCCATGCACATGGAGTAAGGAGGTGAACACTTCTTCTCTTTCAAAATATCACATTTCAGATGGCTTTTATTTTTATTTGATCCTCTCTCTCTTTCTCCAGTGTACTGTCTGCAGTTTCCTTATACACTGTATCTGACATTACGATTAATGCATCCTCAGACGTTTACACCATTAGTCTAAAATTCTGTTTAATGTATTGTTATGATTTGTGTGCTTATGATTGTCTGGTTTTATTATCCAGCATGTGCAAACTTATTAATTACGCAATTGCCCTGCTATGAGTATGGCAAAAATCTTAAAATACTGTTATTCCTTCCATGTGATAAATACATACTGATTTACACCAGCTGCTTACCAAGCCTATTAATAAAATCTAATTATAAATACATATCCTGCAACTTACTAAGCAGAGATATTTCTCCCTTTATGTGCTGATTTCTAATTCCTGTTATTGACTTGTAGTTAACCAATTGTATGTTTCAGCCAGGCTAGGGCTCACTCTACTTAATCACTCACTGCAACCCACTTGCTGTGACCTCTGAAAGGTAAATACTCCACAGAACACAGTGAATGGATTTGCAGTTTGGGCACAGAGCAGCAACAGTGATGGAAACATGGATGGGTGATGATAGCAGCAACTGATGATGGGTTGATGGTTGGACTAGATGATCTTAGTGTTCTTTTGCAACGGTAATGATTCAATGACTGTATGAACTGGCCCCCAGCGAGCTCCTCTTCCTAGCACAGACATGGATTTGACAAAGATGCAGCAAGGGGCTTCCTTCAAAGGCCACTGAAAGCAGCTGGGAGCCTTCCACTGCTTCCTGATAGGATTTGGATCCAGGCTTAAGGCCAGAGTTTTTCAACCTTTCTATCAACATAGCTTATGAAAGAAATGAATTAAGCCTTGCAAAAAAAGGTCAGTGATATTTTTTAGCTGATTTTCTAAGTGGGCTGATTTATCTGAGTTATGACTGTGTTCTGAAAATGAACTTTTTGAGACAACTTATGACCGGACATAATAAGTGCTAGTGACAAAAAAAAAAAAGCTAAGAAGAAACTAAATCACATTTATTACAAATTAAGAGAATCTTAATGAGAAATAAAGAGGATCAAAAATGCAACTGCTAAGAGGAAAGTATATGAAAAAAGAATTAAAACTCTATTTATTGTCTCATCAAAAAGTTTTCCTTAGAAATGCAAAGAAGGTCTAATCCTCAGTCAAGAGGAATATATTTTTGCAAGTTTTTCATCTTCTGAGGATCTGAGATTGGGACAAAAGTTGCAATGTCTTAAAATACTTCTCCTTGAAATAAAACAATCTGATCTGCTGTTGCTGTCTGTGTGTAGCAATCCTACAAGGTTGTGGCTTTACAGCCAGCAGATAACCTCACACACAGCACAAATATCACATATTTCATTCTCTGAATTACAAAAAGCTATTTTATGGGAGGAGAGAATCTGCTAGCAAGCATCCAGAAGAAACAAATCCTTTGTTCACATTTCTAATTCTAGTGCTGCCAAAAATGCACTTCAATCTGAAAGTACTCATAAAGAAGAAAGAGAGAACAAATATCATTGTGGTGCATTATTGCCAGGTAAAATGTGTTAACTGAAGGCTAAGTCACACAAGTGCCACACAAAACAATCTTAGCTCCTCTGTGTGGCTCTCAGTCACCATGTGCCATGATATCCTGAGATACCTTCATACCGATAGAGCAAAGATGTTGCCCCTCAGTTGTGGCAAAGTTGAGCAGAAGTTCATGGCTTTCAGCTGGGTTATCTGAGGCAAATTGAGGGAGCAAGGCATGAATGGGAAAAGGAGAAATAAAAACCTAGTGGAGGATACACAGAGCAATCCTCTGTCTTCATCTACACCAAACCCAAATTCACCCTCTTCCATCACCATCACTCCCCACTGAAAGTCCCAGGATAGCTGAAGACAGATTTGCCTCTTCTTAGAATAATTATTTGTTTGTTCTCCCTGCAAATCCTTTCTGAGAGGATGTAAAACTCCACCTCTGCTCTCATGAGACTGCACCTGGAATAATGCAGGAGCCCCCAACACACCAAGGACGTGGGCCTGTTGGAGCAGGTCCAGAAGTGGCTGTGAGGCTGATCAGAGCTTACAGGAAAGCTGGAGAGGGATGTTTTACAAGGGGATGTAGTGAGGACAAGGGTTTTAAATGGAATGAGGGCAGATGTTAGGAGGAATTTCTTCATTATCAATGTAGTGAGGCACTGGCACAGGCTGCTCAGAGAAGCTGTGGATACCCTGCTCCTGGAGGTGTTCAAGGCCAGGTTGGATAGGGCTCTGGGCAGCCTGAGCTGGTGAGTGGCAGCCCTGCTCAAGGCAGGGTGGTTGGAACTGGATAAGCTTTAATAACCCTTCTAACCCAAACCATTCCATGGTTCTGTGATTCTGAGTGTCTCTGGTCAGATTCAGGCACTGAAGCCCAGGATATGGAGGAGGACACCAGCACAGCCAGTGGAGAGCTGCACTGAGCAGTCAGGGCAGGATGAGCCATTTCCAGCTCTCCCTCTGCTCTGAGCCATGTGGCTCTGAGTCACACAAAGGAGGAACAGTTGATTTTCTTGAGAAAGGTGGAGGCAGGACTGTTCTTCCTCTCCTGAAAAATCAAGAAAGGATCAGTACTGCTCAGGTAACAGCTGATAAGTATAGTCAAGTTTTCATTTTCCATCGCTCCTCTCTGCTGCAACCTATCCCAAAGGCCTGCTCCAATCTCAGCCCTGCAATTAGCTACAGATCTGATCCCACCACATCTCTGACATCCACTGTACATTTGAGCTCTGATATGGATTTGTGCCAGAGCACCTGGACTGGAGACAATTTCCAATCATGAAATTAAAGTAACACCAGACAGAGAGCTCAAATGGTGGCTTTGGTCTCTGAAGCAGGTAGAAGGGAAGGGATGAGAGGCTGAGAAAGAGTGTAGGAAGCGAAAGAATTTGAAGGGGCTTTCCAACCTGAGAGTGAGTCTCAGAGCAAAATAATGCTCTCACATGGATCCAGCTTTCCTACAGATGGGTATGGGTCTATTCAGAGAAATGTTTTAAGGGAAGACCTGGGAGAAGTAGGTGTCTTCTGAACAGGTAAAATGCATCGAGCTTCTGATCAGCATGCCCAAGGGAAGACGCTCTGGATGGATGTCTCAGCGCCGTGGTCTGTATCTGCTCTTGCTGCCTTACACGAGCCATCAGCAACATTCTACAGTATACCAGGACAGGCTGAGAGAGCTCGGTCTGTTCAACCTGGAGAAGAGAAGGCTTCCAGGAGACCTGTGGGCAGCCTTTCAACAGCTAAAGGGGGGCTAAAAGAAGGAAGGGGACAGACTCTTTAGCAGGGTTTGTTGTGACAAGACAAGGGGAAACCGTTTCAAACTAAAAGAGGAGTGATTTAGATGTGGAAAAAAAAAGTATTTTACAGTAAGGATAGTGAAGCACCAGAACAGGTTGCCCACAGAGGCGGTGGATGCCCTGTCCCTGGAGACATTCAAGGTGAGGCTGGACAGGGCTCTGGGCAACCTGATCTAGCTGTAGCTGTCCCTGTTCAGTGCAGGGGGACTAGGTGACCTTTAAAGATCCCTTCCAACTTAAATGATTCTATGATTCCTCTCTGCCCCCTTGTCCACTTCTGCAAGGCGGATAATGCTGCAGTATCATTTGGCCATGGTATGCTAGTATGCTGGAGTATCATTTGGCCATTGAAATGTCACAGGCAGGATAATGTGGGTGGCTAAGACCTCCATTAAATGATTAACCCATAAAATGCCTGATTCCATACCTTATGTTGCTGTAGGAGTGGAAAGACTACATTGGGCAAATCCCCATCTCTGATTAACCTATAGGGGACCTTCACAGACCCTCATAGCAGCCATCCTTCAGCCTGTCCACTTGGGACTGCTCTTACTCACAAATTGATAGTGCCTGTGGTGAGAGCGGTGACAATCCAGCGCAGGTCCAGGGTTTTGAAGGGGATCACGATCATGCTCACATTTTCTGCCAGCTCTTTGTAGCTCTCAGGATAAACAAAGTGGTGGGTGGTCTTGCTCCCAACATCTGATTCGTAGCCAATGGTGGGTGCACGGTTCATTCTACAGCCCAAAAACAAGAAGTAAGAGAGTAAGAAAGTGGGAAATGAATTAGATAGGCACAAACGTGATTTTTCTTGCTTGAAGCAGCAGGAAAATTCTCCCATGGCTAAAGAGACTGTTGTATGTAGGGTCTTCAGGTGTAAGGCTCCCCAGGGAGATGAAGTGACCTTCACAGTGGATAAATTAAAAGCAAATAAAGGATAGGCTTTAGTGTGCAGTTGGGTTTGTCTGCAAGGAAGGTGTCTCTCTGAGCATGTCCCTGGGTCCCCTTTACAGTCTCCTTTACATCAGCACAAACATCTTCTCACCCTAATTAATGTATTAATTACACCTCTTGTAGGTGAGAAAATTACTGCCCTCAAATCCATCAACTTAACTTCATGCAGTTTCATTTGCCTCATTTGTACAGGTGTATTTGGATGCCTAAGGTGAAGGTAACAAACCATGTTATGTGTGATGAGAAGCAGCAAATACTCCTTATGGTCCTTTCATGAGAAATCACTAAATTCTCAGTGGTAAATGCAGGATCTGCTGCCAAACCCTTCATTTCCTCAACTTTGATCATGTATGTAGGGAACAAGGAGCACTACAAAACCAGCTTCAAAGCTTGCTAATATCTGCTTTATACCCAGTCTGCAGATCAGAGAACCCTACAGTGTGACTGACCTTGCATATCTCCATGGTACAGTACAATACCAGGAGAAACCCTCAGGTCGGCTCTGAGCAAAATAAGTTTCTCTGTTGCCCAAAGGAGTCTCCTGTAGAGACAGAAGCTCAGCTCCTGGAAGGAGGACAAGGAAGGATGTAGCTGATGAAATGATGGTCAGCATCATACGCTGCTGGATAACATAGTGCTGTGGCCACTGCTAACAGGGAGGTAAACTCTTTAGCAAGTTTATGCCAGGCTGCGTTCTTGCAGTGCTCCCCCAGGTGAATTAGTTAAATTTATTCTAATTTCCTCAAACAGAGTTATTAACATAGATAGAACATCCTGATGGCCTGTGTGGGCTTGTTGCTGAGTTGTCTCTTCCTCGCCAGCTTTAGGGATCCTCACTGTAATCTGTAAAAGTACTCTACAAAGTATGAGAATTCCTACATTTCTATCTTGAGATTAGTCAGTCTGAAGTATATTATACATGGCATGTTTTCTGTGAAGACAAAGCCAAGGACTGCATCTCAGTTACGGACACAATCTGCCCACAGGTCTGTGTCACTTACAAGGGGAGCAAAGGTAGGCAGGCACAGCAGAAGGCAGCAATCACAAACAGTCCCAACAGGAAGGACTGAGATTTCCCTTTGTCAAGAAAACAGACAATTAAACAAATAAAAGTGACCTGGAACACAGTGTATGGAAAGAAGAGTGTCACCTCAGGCTCTTTCCTACACTTGGATCTATTGACAGAGCACATGCAAGTGAATTATCAGGTCACCACGGATTTCGTTTGTTGGATTAGCACGTGGAGGGGTCACCTCCTCTGCACAAATTCCTTTAACACATCCTAAAATCTTATGCCATCATTCAGATATGGCTTGAGACAGCTAAACTAGAAGTCACATATGAGGAAAAAGTCTTTCGCAGTGATGGGGGTGAGGCACTGGCGCAGGTTGCCCAGAGACGTGGGGGATGCCCCATCCCTGAAGACTTTCAAGGTGAGGCTGGATCAGGCTCTGGGCAACCTGATCTATCAGTGGATGTTCCTGTTCATTGCAAGGGGGTTGGACAAGATGATCTTTGAAGGTCCCTTCCAACAATAAGGGTTCTAAGATTCTATGATTCTAAGTCAGAGACTGGCACAATAAGTTTCAAATCATAGAATCATAGAATTGCTCAGGTTGGAAAAGACCTTCAAGATCATCAAGTCCAAACGCAACCTAACCATACAACCCTAACAACCCACCACTAAATCATATCCCTAAGCACCACATCTAAATGGCTTTTAAACACTTTCAAGGATGGTGACTCCACCACCTCCCTGGGGAGCCTGTTCCAGTGCTTAACAACCCTTTCTGTAAAGAAGTTTTTCCTAATACCCAACCTAAACCTCCCCTGGTGTAACGTGAGGCCGTTTGCCCTTGTCCTGTCACCTGTCACCAGTGAGAAGAGACCAACCCCGCTCTCACTGCAATCACCTTTCAGGTATTTGAAGAGAGCAATAAGGTCTCCTCTCAGCCTCCTCTTCCCCAGACTAAACAGCCCCAGTTCCTTTAGTTGCTCCTCATAGGGCATATTCTCCAAGCCCTTCACCAGCCTTGTTGCCCTTCTTTGGACCTGCTCCAGCACCTCAGTGTCTTTTCTGTATTGAGGCGCCCAAAACTGAACACAGTACTTGAGGTGGGGCCTCACCAGTACTGAATACAGGGGCAGGATGACTTCCCTAGTCCTACTCACCACACCATTCCCGATACAAGCCAGGATGCCATTGGCCTTCTTGGCCACCTGGGCACACTGCTGGCTCATATTCAGCTGACTGTCCATCAGCACACCAAGGTCGCTTTCCATCAGGCAGCTTTCCAGCCACTCCTCCCCAAGCCTGTAGGGTTGCCTGGGGTTGTTGTGACCAAAGTGCAGGACCTGACACTTGGCCCTATTGAAACTCATGCAGTTTACCTTGGCCCACAGAGAGTTTCCTCTTTGCCAGGGATGCACAACTCCGGGAAGCCTAAAACCTCAGAGCAGAAACACACATCTCCCTAGTTACTATTAAAAAAAAAATACATATATATATGACTTTGATTCCAGCAGAGACTGCCAGGCTTTTCTATACAAATTTTGGAAATGTAGGCCAGGCAAGGTAAGAAAGTCCACATAGGAATAAGGTGGTCTCCATAGCAAGGGACACCGAGTTAAGCACGTATGCACCTCCACTGCTACACATTTACAACCTGTGGGATTAAGGTGGGAGGCTCTTCACTTCTCGTCATGTACGTGAAGATCTGATTGGCTGACTGCCTCTGGGAAGGTATTTGTTGCTGAGGGCAAGGCACTCAAATGAAGGAAGCAATCCCTGAAATAATTTATCAAACACATCAAGGTATCCAAGCCACACCAAAAAACAAAAGGCTTAAGGTGGCCTAACAGGTCAAATAGTGCTGATCTTCTGTTGACTCACTTTCAACTGCCTTCAGCTAAACATTACACTCTTTCTGAGAGCATAATTTCACACACAGTAGTAGTTCCTCCATTGAAGGCCTTCTGACCTGCCCTCAAGGTTCCCTGAATTGTGCTGCACTGGCAGTTGCGGTGTAGAGGTGGAGAATATGTTGGCCTACTGTGGTCCAGTGAACTGACAGCTTGGCAAGGTGAACTTAGTCAGACAAAAATATCTTGATTGCCCTCTGGGTGGTTCTCTCTGCCTACCTCATGTCTCCTAGTCTTTCAGCAGGAAAAAACAGACAACACTCATTGTCACAAAAGGCAGAGGTGATGCAACCCATAATAAAGTAGCTCTAGCCAGTAAGCTGTCTCCTCTCTGCAGCTGAGTGACTTTGGCCTTCTCAACCTACCACTGCTTATAAGTGAACCAGTGTAAGAAAGAAAGATCTGATAAACTCAGTTATGCGTGCAAAATATCATTTGTAAGCACTAGCTACAGAGAAGATGTTTATCCAAAATTATAGTTTTTTTAGGGTTTTTTTTAAAACATAAGCAATTATGAACAGTGCAGAATAAGCTACAATATCAAGCCTTTCTAAACCCAAGACTGGTCATGTTTTCCTTCTGGACTAAAACAAGAGGCTATTATCTTTAACACACATAGTTCATGTTCCTACAGTTTAGACAGGATCTAAGCAGCCGATTTCACTGGATAGCCCCTGAAATATTTTTTGCTCTCCTGTACCAAAAAATACCAGTGCATCTTAAAACAGCAGAGACCTCTGGAGCTGAATTGGTGCCTACTTACCTGAGCACAAAGTCATGGGAATCAATATCTTGGCCATACTGAGACTGACGAAGGTTGCCAGAGTTGCCCACGACGGCACACCGTCTGCATGTCAAAGTGCCTCGCTCCTGCAGCGGGTCCCCATCCCCAGGAATGATCCCAAATAACTCCTTGAGAGTATCATTAATATTCTTCGGAGATTTCTCTCCCTGCAGTTTCTGTTAGGGAGAAAAATCACTCCAGGTTACCACTACACCAATACAGCCAGCTTCTCTGTGAGCTAGACATAGCTTCAAATGTCTTACCAAAGACCGCTTTTGCTCATGCTGCTGCAGACACTGTCTCCCATAGTGTATGTTACAAGGCTTCAGGTGGGATCTTCAAACGTGAAGGAAAAATATGGAAAGCCCTTTCCCATTTATTTTTCTTCTACCTTACCCTCCTTTTTTTTTTTTTCTTCTCCTTTTCCATTAATTGCCTCTCATCCTCAGTCTCTATCTAGCCATAGTGGAACACATCATACATTCTCCTCAAGGCCGACCCTAGCAGAATTAAAGTTTCTCCACAGTCTAAAAGCCTTGTACTGCCTTGGGCTAGATATCTTCTTTTAAGACATGTATAAGATTGCTTTTAACCCTCCTAGGAAGGACAAAACAGTCGAAGAGTACCTGATGGAGTATAGAAATAGGGCTGAGACAGTAAGAGTAACCATGGACACCCTTCCCTCATGTTTTGGCATATGCCATTGTGGGGGGAGACTTAACAACAAAGAGCCCAACAGACTCTGGTAGATCTTATCTCTATGAGGCCTCCGGAGTCTGGAGACAGGGCTAAGGTGTAAACAGAATACTCTTTAGTATGCACAGCTAATGTGTCACTTCTGGGACAGTTAAGCAATCCTTTGTTTGTTATCTACGTTGTTGTGAAGAACTTGCTATTCTAAGAACTTGCTATTCTAAGAACTTGCTATTCAGAAGACTTGCTATTCTGATGCCACACTGACTGAGGGAATTCTGTAACGGGACCAAGGGCGGACATGCCGTAAGTGGGGCTGTGAGTTGTCACTTCTGTTCTGGTTTGCAGAGAAACCAGATGCTAGTGCAATAGAAAACTATAGTAAAGTGAAGTAAACCCTGAGAGCTGGAGATGCAAAACCACCTGAAAAATTCTCAAGGATGAAGAAAACCACCCCGGACCTTAGTCATTGTGCCTGTTGCCATGGAGGGAAGCTCTTTGTATCAATTCCATGGTGCGTGGTGGAAACAATGGCCAGATGGTGAAGGCTCGGGCAAGGTGCAGGGCAGGTGATGTTACATTCACTCTCTTTCTGGGAATCTGCTCTCTGAGGGCTGCTAAAAAGGTTGGGAGTGCTGGCATGCTCATGCAAAGCACTACCCACACTCGTGGTATCACCTGCTCACAAGCAGGATGGAAAGCTCCTTAAAGGAGAATGGCTCCAAGACAAAATCTGCCAAAAGGCTCTGCCCTTGCTCTCCAAACCCAGAACAAGGAAAGACAGGGAGAGAGGGAGGAAAAATGCCTTTTCCCACGACTCCTAGCAATGGCCTGGGGTAATTTGGCTTTAGTTTTGATGCATTTCTCTCGCCTGCACCAGGAACTGTAAATCTGTCCTCCTCTCTCTATGCACACATAAGGAACTATGACTGTAAATTCTGTTTGATCAGCAAAATTTTGTGTTGTCTCTTTGCAGATCTACATAAAGTATTTTATTTGCACTGAATTGAACAACAAGTCCATGAAGCTCAGAGCTACAGGACAACAAGGCCAAGGACTGAGAACAAAGGAGCCAAAGAAATCTTACCTAACAAATTCATAGAATAGTAGAATCATAAAAAGGACTGGGTTGGAAGGGATCTCAAAGAACACCTGGTTTCAGCCCCCTGCCATGGGCAGAGTTACCACCCATCAGCTCAGGCTGCCCAGGGCCCCATCCAACCTGGCCTTGAGCACCTCCATGGATGGGATACCCACAGCTTCTTTGGGCAGCCTGCACCAGCACCTCACCACTCTCTCAGTGAAAAATTTCCCCCTGACATCTAATCTAAATCTCCTCTCTTTCAGTTTAAAACATTCCCCCTTGTCCTATCACTACCTACCCACAACAACTTCAACTTCCTGCTAGCCCTTGCTAATCTACACTCATTCATGGACTGCATAAGGTGGTCCTCTATTAAAAGAAGTCAGCACAAAACTCTTGCTGGGCTGAAATTATTATTCATTATTGTCTTGGCTTGCAACTGATGCTGAGCATTGGCAGAGACAAGATCAAGGGCTTGGGTTACCACAGCTCTGAGTCCATTGAGCAGTGCTGAGAACTGATGTCAATCATAGCATCACTGAAATAGGCACTGCCTTCTTCTAGGTGCATTAATAACAATAACTCACCCCTTCACATTATTCCTTCCACCCACCCTGAGGGCAATACATTAGAAAAGCCAGGTCAAGCAATGAAACGGCTGCACCTACAGCTAAAAGGTAATTAGGATGCCCAGATAAGCACTGTCATTATTACTACATGTGTCAGTATTCTGTGGACAGTTTATTTCAGTACAAAGAATCATATTCTCCTAAATTTGCATGTGTGATGTTACGAACATATGTTCACATATCTAACCTTGTGTGTTCTTTATGAAACCAGACTAACTTAATTTTCAAAACTAATCTGGCTATAAGCAAAGTACTTAATGTTAGCCTAATCCCACAGCCTTCAAAATGAATGAGGGCTTTTCGTAGATATCACAGAATGCAGCATCATATGTACAACACAAAAAAATCCAATTTTTGAAGAAGGAACTCGTTTTGAGTTATTTGAACACACATGTGCACACACTATTTGCATACTCCTCGCTCTGTAAAGATTGAACTGACTTTAAATGCATCTAAGAAATGAAAGAGAAAACCACCAACCATGGTTTTAAAACGTTTTAAAGAACATAATCATTCTAGGGAAAACAAAAATCTATTCTTGAACTGATTTTGCCCAACAAAATTCAGATAAAGAAAGTAATTTTCAGAAAATTCTAAGCACCCAAGCCTTCTTTTTATATTAAATTGCCTTCTCAGACAGAATGATAGCATCAGTAAAGGAAATGAACAATAGCACTTACTTTTGTTAGGTGCATGAAAATGATACCAAGCATTATGGACAGGCACCTCCTTTGCACAGAACTGAGATCTGACTTGTCTTTCTGTTACGCTGCTGTCAGTCTAGAGTAACTGCACTGCAATCAAGTTAAAATGTGGTCACCAAGCCCAGGCAGGAGGCAAGATACCACTGTCCTAAGTTATACAGAATTTCTCCAGCAGAGATTAGTACTGGCTTTACAGATTGCAAAGATCTTAAACAGGATGAGGACTTTGTGTTTTGTGTTTTCAGGAAAACACCAGACCCTCATTAAAAGTGCTGTTTTCATTTCCTCTGCGATTATCTGATTGGACTCTATTTTTCAGGATCAGGACAAATCTTCAGTCAAAACTGATCAGTCTTTGACTTTTCAGCAGTACAAAGCAGAACAGGCAATAAAGATGGTTAACTCCAAGGGAGATATCTTTTAAAACTTCAGATGTAATATGCAGCCAAGTTCCTTATTTCACAATGTTTATCTGACTTCTTGAAAACATCTATTTTAACGGCATTATAATTACAAGCCAATTATAGTTCACTTTCCCACGCCAAATATTTATCTTTTTTTTTTTTTTTGGAGTAGTGTTGTCATTTTAACAATCTCCCACCATTTTGGCATTTCCAATAAATGAACAACAGTGAGTAAGTCCATCCATGTCATGCAAAGCAGAGCCATGTAAACCCTGGCAGTGCAGAAGGCAGCACGGTGCCTGCTTGGAGCTCTGCCGGGATGGGGTTTTCCCTCCAAGTGCTGTAGGTGTGCAGCGGGGATACACGTATGGATATTGCTGCTGGAAATGGGCTTAAATACATTGAAATTATCTGAACCCTGTGTCCTTGGTGAAGTCACTGGTTTTCTCCAAAGTCTTTACAATCAACAGCCTTGTCTAATGGTGCAGTTTAATCTCTTGCCCAAGTCGAAAAGGAATTTTAACCTGACTTGTGTCCACATATCAAATATCTGTAGATCGCAAAACACTTTGTCTTTAGCCCTCCAAGAATGAGAGACCAGACACCTTGGGATTTGTTGTTTTTATAAACTTTTTGGAAGGCTTCCCTAGGCTCTCTGGTACCACTACACCACCAGTGATGGTACCAAGTATTGCTAAGAAGCAATACTCAAAAACTAACTAAGGGAATGAAAGGGGAAGATGTGAATTCAACCAAGACTGCTCAGAGCTAATAGCTTGGAGCAGTGAGGATGAAGGTAAAGTCAAGAGAGTCTGGAAGGGAAGGTCTCCTGATGCTTGTGCATCCTATATTCATGGGCAATTTGGATAGTTCAGGTTGGATATTAGGAAAAATTTATTCTCCAAAAGAGCAGTAATGAATTGGAACAGGCTGCCCAGGGAGGTGGTGGAATTATCGTCCCTGGACGTGTTCAAGAAATGGGCAGACGTGTCACTGAGTGAAATAATTTAGTGAGCCTGGTGGGGATGGGTCGATGGTTGGACTAGATGATCTTAGTGGTCTTTTCCAACCTCAGAGATTCCACGATTCTAAGTTCAGCACAGCATCATATTAGACACACCTTCAAAATCCCAATGTATTAGCATGTAGAAAACATCCTGCTTAACCTGAATGTAGATGGAAATGTGTCAAGCGTGGGTCAGAACACAACGTCAGTGGTGGAAAGCCATGGGTATGGTCCTCGCAGCACATTTGGGGCAGCTCTTTTGTAAGAACACTGCCAGGCAGCCTGGGGAAGTAAGTGCAGAAATACTGTTTTTCAATGCTATTCCTTGTTTTTTTTTTTTTTTAATGTCTTTAAAAGATAGAGACTTAAGCCTCATGAGAACCTCTTTTGCAATGCTACTAATTGCCTCACTGCAGCAGTTTGGAGGCATTAACACTCAGGCAGCACATCCCAGCCATAAGACATTGTACAAAGATTAATCCTAGCAACAGCCTGATGGGGCAAATGCAGGTAATCTCCATTTTGCAGACCGAAGGAAAGGTTAAAAGGAGACCATCAATTTTAAAAATGTCTCCTTGGTCTGGAAAATATGACATTATTATTGTTATACTTAATGTCCTGCAATTACTATGCATCAAAAAGATTTAGGGGAAGAATATAGTGCCTTTCAAGGGTTTGGGTTGGCTTTGTGGAATGATTTGTGTCTGTCATAAAATATGCATTTTCAAATATAAATGTAATGTACATATATTATGTAAATAGCACACAGTAATGTGTGTATGCCAAATTGTATGATTTCCAGCTTCCATGGCTGGTACAAGCCACCTCCACAAGAGCAAAGACCCTACCTCTGCCAGCTCTGTCTGCCTGTGTTTCTGGCTCCAGGATGCTTGTAGCTCAGCAGAACTGAGCTTGCAGTTCAGAGGGACTGCAGGCTCAAAGCACTTTCAAATCCATCTGTCCTTGCTACAGGAGAACTAGGTGCTACAGCCCAGCTGGACACACACAGCACTGCTGGCCAGGGTAAGGGGGAACACAAGGTCAGTTTCTTTCTCTCAGTATGTCCGAGGCTGGTCTGAACATCAGGCTTGCACCCAAGCAGGATAACACCAGGTCACACTGAGTACGTACAGGCACTGGGACTGCATTTGGCTCTACCTCCTGAAGGGAACTTTGAGGTGCTGAGCTTGGTATTGCATTTCAAGTATCACAGACAGCATCCCAGTTTTAAAGATTTCTTGTGATCAAAGTATTTGGATAAATTTTCTACAAACAGCATTCAAAATGCATGACTCAGGTGTCAAGTAGTTCTAATGCTGTCTTAAAAACAAGAGCAAATTCCATGTGCACGTGGTGGGTATGCCCTTCTATTCACTGTCTGGTGAGGAAATCTTTAAGCCATACATTACACCTTTTCCTACAGCCAGGAGGCCTAAAAACTAACATTTTCTTTTAGATATGCTAATCAAATGTCCACAAGAGCTGAGCTTTCTTGAAATAAAAAAAAAGGGAAAAAGAAGAAAACAAACCCCTCAAATATCAGACTCAAGATAAAAAATATTATAATGTGGAAGTTTATGAACAATGTGCTGCAGATAAGCTTGCCAAGGAACTCTGAGCCCGATTTTACTTATTGTAGCTTTAATCCATCAGCTTGAGTGGAGTTATTTGGAATTTAGAACAGCGAGTTCCAATCTTGCATTTTTTAGACTCTCTGACCACTAAAAACAATGAAGAAAAACTTTCAGAACAGAACAAGAAAACTATAAATAAATGCTATGCTGTGTTACAGCACTTATTTTTTGTCCCCGTTCCTTATATATGGGTTACTGAATTCAGAGGGATTGTCCATGGCATTTGCTTCATAGAACAATGGAAAACTTGAAAGTGAGCCTGTTGTTCAGGAGGGTGGGAGAGAAAATAGGAAGAAATGCAGCACATGGCATGAGGTGCCAGCTTCCAAACACTGAGACTCTGACAGCCCCTGAAATGCAAGATTAGTGAAGGCAGATGGACAGAAAGGCAGATGGAGAGAAAGACAGAGGGACACATCAGAGGAGAAGAGAAAGGCAGGAAGGAAGGAAGGAAGGAAGGAAGGAAGGAAGGAAGGAAGACAGACTAAATCAAGGGAGGGTTTATCACCTAGGCAGATTTAAGCAAATGAAAAGCAAGTAACAGTGGTGCAAATAAGCTCCTTGTTTCTGTGAACACAGACACAACCAGGCAGATTTTTAGACATTCACACATAGCAAGAGTATTTCCCTCCAAAAGCCACATCCCACCAAGCTGGCCATATATTCTACAAATACACCATGAAGGAGACAGGAAACCATGCGAAGAGTTGCAAGCAAGAAAAACCACCCTGCCCTTTGGCCCCACATGCCACTTCATGTCAAATCCTTGTCATTAGGCTCTGAAATCAGTTACGGCTCCGCTAGAAGTGGAGGAATACTTATGCCATGTCATCATTTGGCTGAATAATCCCTATTCATAACTTTAGCAGCAAGGTAAATAAGAAGGGAGGGTGGACTAAGCTTGACAGAGCAACCTCTCCAGCAAGGGCTCTGCATGCATTTAGCCCATATCACATGGCTCTTCCCATCATACCAGTTACACCCCGACAGCACAAGAGTCCCAGTGCAGTCATCCTCCTCTCAATTACAGGGTAATGAAAGCATCATACTGTCTGGAGTCTGTCCTGCAAGCATCTCTGCCTTGAAATGAAGTTTAAGTAACAACTAGCAATTTCAGATCTCCTCGTGCTTCATCTTTTAAGTATAAATATAGTAAAAAGTCGCAAATCACTGAGTTAGCAAACCAAGCGACCGTAAAATGCAGCCACGAGCAATGTTTTCTTTAAGACTGGCAGAAATCTCTGAATAAACTTGAAAAATGAGACTAAAACCGAACAGCAGAAAAGGAGCTCAGCCAGGATGCACCTGGGACATACTGATTGTAGACACAATTCCATCTCAGAAAGGCTGCTCAAATTGGTTGCAGCCAGGAGCTGCAGGGCTCCTTCACTCACCATTTAACATTAGGTTAGGGCAAGTGTTTTCAGTGTGGGGCTGATTTCCTGTAAACCATGCAGTTTTGGGTAGCACCAAAACATTTCACATGTTCTGGCTGAAGGTAAGTTCTGACTGAAAAAAAAAAAGGTGGAGAAAGTGTAGAAATCTTCCATCTAAGAAAAAGTTGCTTTGCTTTTGTGTTTGGAAATAGCGTATTCCCTTTGAACTTGACCTGAATTTAAAAAATGAACGAAAACACTAAAAATAGTTAGACAGCCCTGAAAATTTAGGGGGAAGGAAAAAAAAAAAAGGCTTTGGACTATCCCAAAGGCCTCTAATTTTTCATTTAGCTGAAAAAGAACCCTCCTCTCCAAATATGTGTTTCGAGTTGAACTGATGTTAGATATCTGTGCCTTTTCTATTTCAGTTTCACTACAAGAAGGAGAATCAGAAATTCAGTACTGAAAGTCCCAAGTCTTTCTTCCTTTTTTTAACTTTTATTTTAAAGAGAGAATGCATTCAAGCCTCATGTTTAAATCAAAGTTGGGTCTGAGTGCAGAACTTGAGCTTGTCATCTTCCCTTTTAATGGATCTAGCACAGCCCAGCTGAGAAGTAGGGGCACCAGAAGGAAGAGCGTATGAGGGCAGCAAGAAAATACACAAGTGACTGGAAACAGCTGTCATGGCAAAAGGGCAGGTGAAAGGATGAAAGAGCTGGAATATGAGGCTAATAGCCCAAAAGTGGGCTTTTCCACAAAATGAGGATATATTTTATGTAACCATTAAACATTGCAGTTTGCTGGCAGCTATTTTCCACCAGAAAATACAACAGGCAATGGAGTGAGAAGTGATAAATCAGATTCAGCCTTGCTTCTGCAACACCTGACGCCTCCTCTGAGACTTGAACCCCCCCAACATGCCCATGAATGTCCACCTTAATTCCACATTAAGGGCTGTGCACGGGAGACCAAGTTGTAGGCAGTTGTGTGTTCAAAGAAAAGCACTGTGAAACTACTTTTTTTGACAAGCAAGGAAGCAACTCATAATGAAACCAGCCAGAACCTGTGGTTTAGCAGCTGGGCAGCAGGGGCCATCAGCAAATCATTTAATGCAAGATCTCATTTCAAGAAAACACAAAAGGGGCTTCAATTAGACAAACCGTCAGGATACGCCTTCTTCCCTCCTGTGTTTCTGGAACAAGATATGCACCAGCTTTCACAATGCTCAGATCCAGCTCTTTGCACTGCCCAGCCCCAAGGACACATATGGGCCGCTCCCTCCCTGTGACCCGCTGTATGCCTGTGTGCCTCGCAGACCTGTTTTACGTCACCAGCAACAATGCAGCCTGTGCTCATACACATGGAATGAATCATTTTCTGTTTAATCCTGCTAATTATTTACATGTCTTACAGTCGGGAGAGCCTCTAGCGAATTACACACTTCCCAATAAGTTTTCTTTGCTGCCTCGAGAAAAAGGCAAAAGTCCTTTTTTACCATCTGAAGCATAATAAGCTGCATTACAAATTCTAGTCTTTACAACACGAAGGGAGGAAAAGTTAATACTGAGGTTTGCAAATCCCTAGCTCTGCCAGGGAATTTCATAGAATCATTTGAGTTGGAAGGGAACCTTCAAGGTCACCTAGTCCAACTCCCCTGCACTGAACAGGGACAGCTACAGCTAGATCGGGTTGCCCAGAGCCCCGTCCAGCCTGACCTTGAGTGTCTCCAGTGACAGGGCATCCACTGCCTCTCTAGGCAACCTGTTCTTGTGCTTCACTATCCTTACTGTAAAATACTTTTTTTTTCACATTCAGTCTAAATTACTCTTCTTTTAGTTTGAAACAACTCTCCCTTGCCCTGTCACAAAAGACTCTGCTAAAGAATCTGTCCCCTTCTATCTAATAGCTCCCCTTTGGCTATCGAAAGGCTGCTCTCAGGTCTCCCTGGAGTCTTCTCCAGGTGAACAGCCCCAGCTCTCTCAGCCTGTGCTTGCAGGAGAGGTGTTCTATCCCTTGGAGCATTTTTGTGGCCCTCTGCTGGACACACTCCAACGGGTTGATCTTCCTAACTTGCAGCAAACAAACATGTGCAACAAGTACCTGTGTGGTAAACAACAGCAAAAACACTCATTTTCTCCCACCTCTGACTGCCTTGTCAGCTGAGACCACAAATGGTTATGGCAGGAACCACCTCCTACTCGATATCACCTCAGGCCCTAAATTGCAACACACCACGGGCAGGCCACCTCCAGGCCAGCACGCCTTCCACTTACCAGCCACCACCTGTAGCTGTCCTCTGGGATCAAGGCATTTTGTGAGGTCAGGAAAGGTTGCATAGTTGAGTTAAACCTCTGGTCGAACCAAAGGGAATGTCCCAGTTCAGAAATACAGGTGCTACAGCTGCATGGCCTCCTAGGATATTTGATGAATTTTCTGACTTGTTCAGAAAACTGAGTGATGATATGTTTAGGATCCCAAGCAGTCATGGTCACCTGGTGCTTGTAGTTCAGCAGGAACGATGTCACCGTGATGAGCACAAAGGCGAATGTGAAGACCTTCACATTCCTTTTCCTGACGGTGACCATCTTGCTGCTGGCGGAGCAAAACGTGGGGGGAAGCTAAGGCAACAAGGACAGAGTCTGCTGGCCCTCTCAGGGCCAGTCACCACCTGGGGCCTAGGCTGCACCTACCGACTGCAGTACCTCTGTCCATGGGGGAAGAAGCTTCGTTTTCCCCAGACAGACTTAAAAAAGGCAAAGCTGGGTATTTCTTTTCCCCTTCTCACGGTGCTTGGAAGTCTTTTCCACTGTGGCTTCAAGAAAGATAGATCCTTGATTTTCCACGTTCCAAGTTTTCTGTGTGGGAGCAAGCCATTAATGAAAGGACTCAAACTGCAGAAAGCAGGATGTGGTTCTTTCTTTCCTTGAAGTTAGTTCATCAAGGCTCAGATCATCTGGGGATGTATATTCCAGCAGAAAGACATACTTTGATGTCCATTTAAGCCATACAGAGTAGTTTGCAGCCTGGAGACACACACACATAAAAAGAGAGAAAAATAGATGTCAGAGTTTCCATGCTTTTCACTGCCCATCCCAAAATTTCTGAGCCCTCAACATGGCACGAGCTACGACTTCAGCTGCCCTACATGCATACAAAGGAGTTTCAGGCTGAAATTTCCGAAAAGGCAGAACACTGACCTGTGGACATTGAGTCCCTTTATATTGAGTCAGCTGCCGCTCTCTGGCCTTATTTGAATTACAGTTCAGTCATTTGAATAGCAATGAAACACCTTATTCCCTTAGGCTGACCTTGATAGCCACCAGATACGCCAAGTATGCATAACGTGATGCAGCTGAACAAAAAGCGCCAGACAGAGGAGGGAAAGGAAGGAAGAGGAACTGGTTCCTTTCACTTTCTCCCCCAGCTTCATTTCCTAAGTATTGGGGCTGGATCTGTGGTTCAGAGAAAGCTAAGCAAGAACAGCTCATATGTTCTGGAACAAATGGGGGAAGTTAAAGCATAAATGGCCTTTGTTTTGCATGGATTATTGTTATTTTCCATCTTACTGCCAGGCTAGGCTAGGTATGGCCAGCTTTTGATCTCAGAAGTTCCCCTGAGATCCCAGCCAGGCATAGAGGCAGGATGTGGGGGCTGCTGAGCAGCCTGGAGCAGAGAATTTTTTTAAAATTTAGATCTTTGCAGATAAAGCCCCTAAAGTGCCATCGCTTAATCAACATTGTCTTGACTAAAAAAAATAATAATAATGAGGAAAAACATTGAAGAAGAGCCTCCATTAGAATATGTGCAATTTGTGAAAAAGCAAAAGTCCAGTAAACACAGTCTCATGGACTTAGCTTCAGGCCTCCAGCCAGCAAAGAAAGCAAAACAGCAACTGTTATCTGTCAAAAATTCCCATATTAAACTGCTGCTTGTAGGATCCCTCCCATTTCACCCCCAGAACTGAGGCTCCTCCAGACAAAGGAAAGAGGCTGCTGCTGCTTCTTTTGGGGATCTGCGAGGAGATCCCCAATGCCAAACTGCTTTTCCAAAGGGTCAGACATGGAAACAGCACAGTTTTTTAGAGGAGTTTTTTAAGTATTTACTTACTATTTATTTAGTTCTGTAAAGCCAAACCTGAAAGCCGGAGCTTCAGATCATGGTCGTGAACCCCTGCTCAACTCCGAGTTTCTCCTCTGTGATGGGCAGTGTGTGCCACCCGGTTAGTTGTTGCTTGCCAAATGTCCTGAGATTTATTTGCAGCCTGGACCAAACAAATGCAACCAGGGCTGACAAGCGGGTCAACCTGGATAACAAAAGGCTTTATTAACCCAGGCTGCTCGGGCAGTGAATTATACTGCAGAGAGCAATCCTGCGTGCCCGTCTCTAAAATGAACATTTTGAAGGGGCCTGTGGTGAGTTTTAGTGCTAACAAGAGACCTCCCTGGGTACGTTTGGGATTCACATACCAAAAGGCACCGGGTACAAAGTCACCATGCCTTGGAGAGTAAGAACAGGATTTTAAAAGCCCTGTCCATGCCAGCTGGCCTCTGTGCCAGAGAGCAGTCCCAAACATGTTTGCTTTACTGGTATGGATGCAGTTGCTAGTCTAAACAAAAACACAGCCCCAAACCTCCCAAAGCAGTGCCAAGTCCCAGAAGCAGATCGATTCTCCATTTATTGGCCAGATAATTCAAAAGCTGCAATGCTGGCAGGTTGAACCCCTCCTGCTGTTAATGTTGAGCCAAGTCACTGTTTGTAAACATAGTTGCTGTTCTTCAGCAGCTTTAAGTGGAGGAGGGAGGGGGCCTTCCTTGGAAAAGCGTATAAAATGGGATATTGTTCATAAAAGACGACAATTGCAGCCTCCAGAATAAACATCCATTTCACTAGATTTTTTTTTAACTGATCTTTGGTTAAACGTATATTTAAAATTTAAAAAAATTGCTGTGTTTACACAATGGACTGCAGTGACTCCAAACTGCTAATCATACCACCTGTTTTAGTGCGGGGTGAAGGTGAGAAAACAGCAGAACTCTCATGGCCCTTCTCCAGCGTGGAAATGCACACCACACACTCTATTTTAATGCTCGCTATTTCCGTTTTCTTATGAACGGTCATGTTTCCTATGGGTACTCAGAATAGGAAAAAATATATATAAATATATCCTGACAGAAAGGCTCTCGGGACTATAAATATGATTCAGGACCTGAGGAAAAGGCATGCTGAAATGAACAGAAAAAGTTTTCATCGACTTTGCTGTGACTTGGATGAGGCCCATTTTTTTCCATTCTTAACAGAAGTTAGATCCAACCCAGAGATCAGGATTGTCTTTCTTCCTTGCACTGAGGCTTCTGCTGCATCTGACACCAAGCACAGTGCCAAAAGAGCAGGGTAATGCTGAAGTAGCAGCCCTGTGTTTGCTGTAGACGTGAGACCTGGCAGGGGGCTAGTGCCTACAACTCCCACTCTGGTGAAGTTGTTTCACCTCTCTATACTATTTGCGCTAGTCAATTTAAGTTATTGCCAAGAAGCAGCGTGCAACCAGACACGGTTTTTATCAGCACAACTCACCGTGACCTTGGCATTCATATATCTGCAAACAGGTCATTTTGGCGTTGGACCCAGGAACAATTCCTGGGAACTTAAGATGCAGAGGTTTAAATGACGTGCCCAGCCCTGCTCAGCTATGACACACTGACAGTTAAATGGGGTTGAACTGCAGTGTGCCTGTGCCTAGCTCTGTCTGTTGGCAGCAGGTTAAGCTACCTTAAGCTATTGTGTGCTTAAGGTTTTATCTGTAGTCTGGATTTCTCTCACTTCCTTTCCTACTTCCTCCTGCTTTCTAAATATACCCTTGTCCTCATGTAAAATACCCTTGGACATGCGGGGATAACTTAATTCTGCAGCAAACTCACAATATATAGTGGCATGCAGTGCAGGGAGAATGCAAAATTCCATTTCCCAGGCTAGATCAAAAGTGAGGCAGTTTCCTTTGTGGTGGGCTCTAAGTGCAGGAATGGTTCCAGTGTGACTCCATGGTCATAAAGGAGGGCAGATCTTAGTCTTTTGTCTAGGTTTTATGAAATGAAATAAAATATCCTGGGAGTAATCCATTGCAATTGACTGTGTTCATTGTTTTCTTGCATTCTGGAAAGGAGGAAAAGAAATACCATTTTTTTCCTCCTAGGGTAGATCTTATTTGTATTGCAAAATCTGAAGAAAGCCTTTGGTCTTTGCCAACTTGGAATTAACAGACAAGGATAAAACCACATTTATGTGATAGACTAATATAAAGAAACTCGTAACACCTTCAGGAAATACTTTTTTTTTATAAATCCACCTAGAAATACAATATATTCTCATTGCATTCATTAGGTAATGTGAAGAAAGATCACCTGCACACCACAAAGGAGCACAAGGTGACAAGGACAGCTGGGGAAGCCCAAACAATACCTGGCCCATCCTAGGAAGCCATCAGCCCATCAGAGCCCATTTCCTCAAGCACAGGGGACAAGGGCAGATGAAACCGTGAAATAAGGACTCAGAAGAAGAGCTACCCTGTCTGAGTCCTTGGCTGTTCCAGGACAGCCTCAGCCTGCGTCCAGGTGTGAAACCCACCCAGATAAGCCAACACCAGAGCACCTTTCTGCCTGCCTGGGGGCATGGGACACAGTATGGGGTGCAAGCAAAAAGCATATGGGGATGGTAGAACCTGATCTAGTGCTTAATCTAGTGGTTGGCAACCCCGCCCATGGCAGGGGGGTTGGAACTAGATGATCTTTGAGGTCACTTCCAACCCAAGCCATTCAATGATTCTATGATCCAGGTATGGTGCTGCCCCAGCCTCGCCTTCTGTTGATTGGTGGATCCAGCCCAATTGTCCCCCAACAACACTGAGTCAGAACAGCAGAGTGAATTACTCTGTGGCATTTCAAATCACGTTGCCCACAGACCACAGGTCATTTCATTGGAAATACAAATCTTCAAGAAAACATCATTCAGGAATGAATGACTGAAAATAATCTCAGCCATGCAAGTGGTATTTTGTTGAGGTCAAACCTACATGCTTAATGTTGCTTACATTAAAATCACTTCATGACGACTTTTGTTTCTAAACGTGCCAATTCTTTGTCAAAATTATTCTGAATTATTTCAGAAATGAAAGAAATGCTTAGAAATATTCCTTTGTGTGTTAAAGACACAAGTATTTCATGGTGGTGATGGGTTGACGACTGGACTTAATGATCTTAGAGGCCTTTTCTAAATGTAATAATTCTATGATTCTATGAAAATTAGCAGAATGCTTCATTCCTTGATTTTTTCTTTAACAAAAAAGCATAATTAAAATAATCATAAGAGCAATGAAAAGAAGTTACTGCACTTCTCATCTCCCCAAGTAAATGGCCTTCTATGGTTGAGTTTGACCACTTCCTAATGCCTGTTTGCTAGCAGGGAAGTACTAATTACTAGCACAGTGGTGAGTTTTTTGCCAGCCTGCATTTGATGCTGACAGTTCAGGATCCAGCCTCCTGGTCTACAACCCACATTAAAATCTAAGTGTAGAACAAACTTCTCCAGTTTGATGTCATCATTTTCCAGATGCAGCACATTGGTGAGAACAGCACAAAGGCAACAAGAAGCAACATCCCCGTACAGAGGCACTGCCAGCTTTCCATGCAGTCATTGAACAGCTCACAGCTTTGCATTCACAAACCACATCCTGATCCTCTCTGGCCTGTGTCACCCCACAGGAGGTTCTGAGGAACAAGGTGACTTGCTTCATCTCTCTCATGAAGGTAACCACTGTACAGCACATTTGTACAAGCCCTAGTATTGCATGGTTGGAAAACGAAGATGTCAAGGAGTAGAGAATTGCTGCCGTTTTATTTCAAGCCACTACTCTGTGTTAGAAAGACTGCAGCAGAACTGCACATGCCCATTTTCAGGAGCACAGCCCCAATTACCCTCCCTGCAAAAAAAACAAACCCAAATTAGTTTTCCAGCTAAGCTACTGACAGCTCTATTGTTGTCAAGCCTTTTGGTAACACAAGCTGTATTTCCTCAAGCACGCTTCCTCTTGTTTTGGGACTTCTTCTCATTCACACTCCTCCTGAGTAACTACTTGACCAACCTTGGGCCTCAGAGCCCTGTCATGGGGTGCACCATGAGGATCCAAAAAGAAATCTTGCTTTACTGTACACATGAAGGTACCAAATGTTTTAGAAGATATCACTGTAGGGTAGCAGAAAGCTTACCCCTGGGAAAACACATGTAATTTCCCACGTCAGTTTTGTGGTAAATCCTGGAAAGGAATAATGGATGGGACTGTTTTATTCCAAACCATGGGCTTGTCTGCCCTGCCCCAGCTCATCGCTGGCTCCTTCCCACTGCTAGGAGCTGGCTGACATTTAGAAACACTTCGTTGGTCTGACACCTTGCCAGAGACCTTTGAGCATGAGGCTTTTGCTATGTGAGATGGATTGAGCAATTACAAGACAGCCTGGCAACCCCTCAGAATTAAACATGGGGCAGCAACATGAATCTCCCTTAAACAGACAACGCTGGGAGCCCATGCAAGACCTCAGAGCCATCTCCTCCATCTCCAGCTGATCGGTCTCAGAAGGAGCCAAGGACCACACGAAGGATGCAGACACCAGGGGACGCTGCCCATGCCCCAGCACAACAGGTGCCATTGCCTCTGCCAACAAAATCCCCTAGGGATGCAATTTTGGAAAAGCACCAGCTGGCACATGAGGATGGTGAGGCTGTCAAGAGAAGCTGTGGATGCCCCATCCCTGGAAGTATTCAAAGTCAGGCTGGATGCGGCTTTGGGCAACCTGGTGTAGTGGATTGATTCTGTCCATGGCAGGGGAGATGGATTAGATGTTCATGAAGAGTCTCTTCCAACTCAAACTACTCTTATGATTCCATGAATTTGTTCTTTTCCATCCATAACTTAATTAACACCAAACTGTGTTTTGTTTCTCAGAGCTAACTAGAAGCTCTTGTCCATTCTGATAGAGGTGACAGAGCTGCTCCTGTCCTGTGGGCACTGAACAGCAGCTCCAAGTCCTCTCTGTGTTTTAATCAGTGAGAACATGATCTGTACCTCCCCTGCTACATCTCTGACTGTGCTGTGAGGAACCTGTTTGACCACTGCTGTCAAAAGGGGATACAATATCAGTCAGTCTAACACACTGATAGTACTGATCATATTTGTTAAAATGCTCACCTCAAGTAACTCCAGTTTATCATATCAGCACTGCCTATATAAAAACAAAACAAAATACAAAAAAAATGAATGAAAACAAAAAGTAAAATTACACATTTGGTAATATTTAAGCCACAAGAAAAATTTGCTTTACACAAATTTCAAGGCAGCAACTCCTTTACATTTCTTGAGTTTGGAGCCAGCCCTTGGGCACTGTTTCATCCATCACAGCGAATAGGAGAAAAACTGGAGGTGGTTTATGGAGCATAAATGCATGGCATTTAGGTGCTAGTGATCTGAAAAAAATTATTACCTGTGTCTTATCTGTCACACTTGGGCTGTCCTGGCAGATAAAAGATCTCCTAGGTACTAACAGAGCCCTCCCTGCCTACATGCACAACAGGTCAGTGCAGTCAGAGTAAGCAAACAGCTTTTTGTGCAAGATGCATACAATATTAACAGAAACTTGGGTGGGGAAGTTGTACTTTACTACCTCAAAATAAATTTTTATCTTAGGAATCTTTAACAGGCGTGTTACTAAGGTGTCTGGAACTGGAATCTCCACCACAGTGCTTGAGGGAAGGGCTGGACAATATTTCTGCTCTTCCCTATCCATCAACTGTATGGCAGAGGTCATCTTGGGAACTGGGCATGCAGAAAGGCAGATGCTCAAATGAACCGTTTTTAGGGATAAAGGACAACAGGGAGCTGGTGCAGCCAGAAATGGGGCTGAAACAAAGTCTGCTCTGAGCAGTGGAGCTTGGATCAGACTCTAAATGAAAAATAGCTTAGGGAAACATACACCATGAGCTTAAGCGTTTGCAATCTTGGCTGATCTCAGTAAAAGAAAAAGATGCTGAAGCTGCAAAATCATTCCAGGATCCCATCAACTTGTCACCTTTCTGATAAACACCACGTGCCCTACTGCCATCTCTTTGCAGCCTCTGGTCTTCAGCCTTGAGAGAGGAGCGAAACTGGGTTTGGGGTGAAGGGGAAGGATGCAAGGAGAAAACCAGCTGCCTAAGGCTGACATCCCCTTGGGTCCCTGTTATTACTGGAAAACACAGAGGTGACTGCAACCATGAAGATAAACCTGTGATCAAATCAGCCCCTGCATGTCCTGTCCATGGGATAAACTGGGAGAGACCACGGAGATGGGCAATTAATTCTGTCTTATGGGCAACTCCGCCGCTGAGACACTCCTTTGGCTCAACCCTCAGTTTAAGCATTTTCAACACAAAAGGACAGCACCAGAGCAAAAGCTATGCAGTCGCACTGTGAATAGCAGTGATTATGGCCAAGGAAAGGTGGGAGGCTCCCAGGTCTCACTTGGATTGTGTTGGAGACCAGGAAGGGAAAAACATGCTGCAGGTAGCAATGTTCTCCCGCTAAAAAGTGATTTTTGGATGAGGAGCCCTACTTCTTTCCACACACTCTATGACTCAAAACCAGTACCTCTGCTTCCCTTGTGGTACCTTATTTTCTTTCATATATTCCAAATTTTCTTTCAAATAGACATTATGTTTTAAATAGAAAATACATCACTAGAAACTCTTAAAAATATTATTTTCCTTCCTCATCCTGCAGTCTGCAATGCTGGACAGGCTCGGGATTAACCTGCTGGACTAGGAAAGCTATTCTACGGTGGGCCAATACACACCAATGGGCTGTGCTGGGATTTTGGCACAGTCTTTATACAGGCTGGCACAACAAGAGCACAAAGCTGGGGCAACAAATACAACTACTCCGCAGTGAAAATCCTAAACTGAAATTCCTTCATTATGTCTGTCTCTGTGAATTGTTCAACTTGTAACAGTTCTTAAAAACAACCAACCAGAAGACTGGACAAATTAAAGATGGCAGTTTGATTCCTTTGACACCCTTTGATGGCAGAGAATCCATGGTGGACAGAGAGCTTCTGTACTCTCAAATCTTTCCCATGCCATTAGGTGGTATTTAATCGGAGATCAAGCTCTGCTGGCTTTTGCTTGGGAGATCAGGAGCTGTCAAAGGGATTTTCAGGGCACTCACGTGTGTTTCCACCAAGCATAATTCTTCAACAGCTCATGATAGGAATAATCCTAGACAAGGAGCTTTTCAAGAACAGTTTGCTTGTCCTTCTCTCTTCCTGTCTTCATTTCTTTCTTAATTTCTTTCCTACAATCTTTCTTTCCTTCTTTCTTTAGGAGGTAAAGTTGATCAGTTTGCCAAAACTGAGTATTTTGGAGACAAAATCATTTTCCATCTTGATTTTCTACTTCAGGAAACTTTAAAAAAAAAAGAGAAGAACCTTTGACATTTGAAATGAAAAACTCTCGTTTTTATCTTGCAAAAAATCTTATTTTAGAAAATGTATAGTTTATGACAAATAAGGGAAAGCCAAATATTTAAATGATCAAAATGAAAAAAAAAAAAACCAACTATTTTTACTCCTGGTAGTAGAAGAGTGAAGAAATTTTCACATTTTCCTTTTGGTTTTACTTCATATTGAACTGACTGTATATATATTTATGAATCTTGCACCAGTTCTCCAGAGCCAGTAAGAACACTACTTACAGGTAATCCAAGTACAAAAAGACAAATTAATGGTGGCAACAGCAGTAATAGAAATAGAGGCAAGTTAAAAATGTTGTAGAAGAGAATTCCTGTACATGCATTAGTTTCAGTTTTACAGGATTACAGCGGAGGATATAGGATTATTTCAGATTACGGGACACTCTAAACTAAAGGTAGAATTCAATCACATTGACAGCACGTGTTTTGCTAGTTCATCTACGTGTATCCATCCCCCAAACAGTCACCAGCTCCATACAGTCACCACTCTGCTTCTTGGTTAAAACCAAGGGAAATGGATGTGAGCTGAAATACAGTTGTTGACGTGGAAGATGCTGCAAGGAATATTTTGTGAGGAATCTTGGTTTCTGATACTAACGGTGTGATTAATATGCTGCAGAGTGCCTCAGAGCATTGTAAATCTAAATCCAGAGAAAGGTTAGATAATAATGGTAACAGTATTGTCAATAATCCCCCAAATCTAGGAAATCTGTTTCCAGACCCACGCGAGCATCTCTCACTCTCTTCCCTGGGATTTCTGCCTGGAAGCTCTACTGAACAGTTTTTGGCACCACAGGGTCATTAACTCATTGCATTCACACTGAGGGCTCCTTGTCAAACCAACAGCCTCTCTCTTAGAATCAATGTCACCGACCAACACAGCTCTGCGTTAAACATTTATTCATCAGACATGCTGCACTCATGCTGGAGAAGGTTTAATAGCACCACAGGGATTTGCTCCTTCATTAATGTGGGTTTAAGTTTAGCCTTTCCTGTGTTGTGAAGGCATAGGTGCTGGACTGCCCACAGTAAAATCTGGAGGGGTTTCAGCCTATGCAAGATACAGAACATACAAATACGTCCAGTTTTCCATTTACTGTGCATGCCTCTGAGAGACTAGCAGTCACAGAAAATTTCAAGGAATCAATAAATAACACATTAAAAATATATATAACAGACATAAGTAATGCAAGCAGTAATTAATACACCATGCTACAAGCCAGAATTACAAAGCCATTATGCAGCTCCTTTAAACTGATTGATCATTTATACACCCTTAAGAGGAGCACTTGACCTATTTGGATCCAAGCGCACTGTGCTCACACATCATCCAGCCTCTGTGCACAGTAATCTTCCCAGGCCAGCTTTTGCCCTACATCTACAATGACAGGAAAGAAATGAATGACTCAGGCTGCCTTTTGTCCAGAGGACAGCCAGATCTCAGGTTGTCTCTAATACCTGCTGGATAGAAGTAGATGCCTGGAGCAGGCAATCTGAATAAGCACCTACGATGCTCTGTGAATGGAAGCTTTGCTCTGGATTGTATGCCAGCCTGGGTAGAGAAAACAGCAGTATTTCAGGAAAGAAATTCTGTCTTTTTGTCTGGACTTTTAAAGTGTTTGTAGGGAAACAAAGATTAGCATACATCAGAGTGGCGCAGAAAAGGCTTCCCGTAATCCTGCATATGAAAATATGTCAAGAGCTGCATGCAAAATGGATTTGCATACATCAGAACCGCATATATGGCAGCTCGATTGGGCATCCTGAAGTGCATTAAAAATGCTAATACTGAAGTATGTGGATGCTGATAATTGCATCCTGGAGAAACACACACAGACGAGCACAGAACTATGGCATCTTTTCCACTTACCTTACTTAGATGGTTAAAACACAAAAAGAGAGAGTACTAAGGTAGCTGTGTAACCAGCACTTCTAGAATATTTAAGGGCTTCCTGGTTCAAAGAGAAATTCAAAGTATCACCCATGCAGAAATAATTAGCAGAGAAAAATTTAATTTATTTAGTAGTAAAATTTTGAACTCTAGAATGGTATCATACTATAGTCCATTGATTTTGAAAAAAAGCAGAAATTTTACCACAAGAAAATGGTCACTAATTCCATTTTACACATATGACATCAGTGCCTCGGTCTCACCCTATGCAGGGCTGCCAGCCACACACCCTGCTCCAAGCCACATCCCCGGCTGGATGGGGCTGTCAGCTACCTGCTCTAGCAGGAGGTGTCCCTGCCTTTAACAGGACGGCTGGAACTAGAGGATCTTAAAGGTCCCTTCCAACCCAAACCATTCTATGATTCTCTGATGCTACCCAGAAATAAAATTGTAGTGGGCTAGATGCTGGAAATTTACTCTTTTGTCATTGACAAGGAGTGGAAGAGAGACGCTCCCCAGGGAGGTGGTGGAGTCACCGTCCCTGGAAGCATTCAAGAATCAGGTAGGTGTGGTAGTAAGGAACATAGTTTACCAGGCAACATAGGTGATAGGTGACAGACTAGACAATCTTACAGGTCTTGCTCAATCTTTATGATTCTATGATTCTATGATTCTAAGTGTCAAACCTCCTGAGCAGCTTCCAAGAGCTGTGAATGCATGAGAATCACGTAAAGGAAGGCTTAAAAGCAAGCTTCATCTGGGATGCAACACGGAAGCTACTTAGCAATGCACACAAATATTGCTACTGTGCACAAAAGTTTCCAACATAAATAAAAAGCTATCTCGTCATCCTGAAGAAGAATAGCTGTTTCAGACCAGGAAAGGCTACTGCAGTCAATGTGGGGTCTCAGTGCTCCTGTTCTCAGTCCCATGAAAAGTGTCACTGAAAATGGAACTTACAAAAATGTCACCTCTTGGTCTAGCATTAAAGCTCCAGGCAAGTTTTAATGGGCACAGCACTAAAAAGTAACGGAAAATAAGGGTCTCAGCAGCCACAGCAGTGGCCCGGGGCTTTGGGTTTGCTTTTAAAATGAGCAATCAATTTGAATCGATAAGTTTGCTTTGCAAGTGGGAGCTACAGGATCTTTATTTGTGTGGCCTCAATTAAGCAAAGGAAAAAGAAAAGTCATTTCACCTTTAATTAAAATGTCTCAAGGATTTGCCAGCAATTGTATATACAGTGAACTCCTGAAAATACACTGTTCCAGTTGGCTTGGCTTTAAACAGGTAGGATGAGTTTTTAATCTCTTTTTTTTAAAATGTCCTTCTCACTCAAAAAAAGCTGAATGCTGACCAATAATGGCTGCATCCAGAAGGAAATCATTGCAAACAGAATTTCACAGAATCATAATATCACTCAGGTTGGAAAAGACCACTTAGATCATCTAGCCCAACCACCTACCCGTTTCCACCTTGCCCACTCAACCACGTCCCTCAGTGCCACATCTCCATGTTTCTTGAACACCTCCAGGGACAGTGACTCCACCAGTTCCCTGGGCAGCCTGTTCCAATGCCTCACCATTCCTTCTGAGAAGAAATTCTTCCTTATGTCAAATTGAACCTCTCCTGGCGCAACTTGAGGCCTTCACCTCTTGCCCTATCGCTGTTACCTGGGAGATGAGGCCAACCCCCAGCTTTCCACAACCCCCTTTCAGGGAGCTATAGAGAGTGTTAAGTTACCCTGAGAGTCTCCTCCAGAATAAATGATCCCAGAAACAATCCTTACAAGTTCTCACAGGAGAAGTGATCAATGACATTTTATGCAGGAAGCATAGCACTGGCTCAAGGACATTGCTATTTCCAAGCCGGTCTAAGAAGGGGCAAGAGCCCCCAGCCCAGAGGCGTCACAACATACAGCTACAAGAGCTTCATCCAGCAGTGAGCAGTTAGTGCTACTGGGCTGTTCTCTTCCAAGAAGTGAATATCTGTGGGTCCCAGATAGATTGCCAGACTGCTTCCAGATGTTTGTTTAAAAAATCTCTTTCCTAGAGATCAGCATCACCACTGCACAGACATTTCCAAACTTGCAACTGACAGAAATTGTTCTCATTTTCCTGCCTCCTGTGCTTCTTACTTAATTTCATCAACCCTGTTCCGATTTACATGCACGGCAAATTTGGTGCATCACTGATCTGTGTGAGAAACAGTGAAGAAAGTGTGGGAGACAGACAGCACCAGGGCTCATGGTGACAGCACATGGAATATGAAGGCAAAATTATCTTGCCTGAGTTTTACAAATACATGCAGTCACTTCTGCCACTCAGACAAGCAGCTGAGGAGGATGCTTCAGCCCTCACAGTCACACAGAGAGGTGTGGTTCCTGGCTGGCACTGTGATATGGCCGGAACACAGACAGTCTGGCTTTGGTTCTGGACATTCGTTCATAGAAACGAAGAAGGCTCAGCTGGGAGAGGCGTGAAGGCGGAACCAGCCAGTGACATAGAGCCATTTTGCAAGATGTTTGTCTAACTTGTTCTGCCACTCCAAGCTATTTTTTTTCTCAGCACAAGAAACATGGCCAGCAGGTCAAGGGAGGTGATCCTGCCCCTCTACTCTGCATTGGTGAAGCCTCACCTGGAGTACTGTATCCAGATGCGGAGTCCTCAGTACAGGAGAGATGCGGACCTGTTGGAGTGCATCCAGAGGAGGGCCACAAAAATGATCCAAATAATCCAAGGGATGGAGCACTTCCCCTATGAGGAGGGCTCTCCCCTGGAGAAGAGAAGGCTCCGTGGAGACCTGATAGCGACCTTTCAGTATCTAAAGGGAGCTATGGGAAAGAAGGGGACAGATTCTTCAGGAGGGTCAGTTGTGACAGGACAAGGAGAAATGATTTCAACCTAAAACGGGGGAGAATTAGATTGGATATAAGTAAAAAAACTTTTTATGATGAGGGTGGTGAGGCACTGGAACAGGTTTCCCAGAGAGGTGGTGGATGCCTCGTCCCTAGAGACATTCAAGATCAGGCCGGATGGGGTTCTGAGCAACCTGACTGAGCTGTACATGCCTCTGTTCATTGCAGTGGAGTTGGACTAGATGGCCTTTAAAGGTCCCTTCGAACTCAAACGACTCTATGGTTCTATGGTCCTGGTGAACAGCAATCTGCTGCTGAAGCTACACTGCAGCCCCCACAGTGACGCAGAGCGGCAAGGAGTAAGAACACCCCCTTCTTCCAGCTACAGGCACCCTGGGAAACAGCTTCAGCCTCAGATCCCTTGCCTCATTCACAGGACATGACATTATTTTGGTAACTGTAGGAAAAGTCCTGGGATGCCTGAGTCAAGTAGCCAACTGGGAAGGACCACACAGCCACATATATGTAGCCCGTAGGGATATCAGGGGCTGCTGTACCTGGAGGGAGATTCATTTTGTTTTCATGTACATAACAAAATAGTTAAAGCATGTTTCCATAACTTTCCTTTATCCCCACCTTCTTTCTACCCCGAGGTTGTGGAGGAAAGAGGAGAATGTACAAGGAAAGCTTATTTGTTGGGATTAGCTGGGAGCAGGAAGGGTCTGAGAGCGAGCTTACAGCCATGCTGACAGCTTACAGCTGGAGTTAACCCTTAGGTGGGATGTGCTGCTGCATGCATGGATGTGAGGAGTTACGCACATATCTACCCACAGTCCAAATTCCTTCTAGGCTGAACCAAAGCAAACTCTAGCCAGGATAAAACCCTCTTCAAAGCAAAAGGCTGAAACAAAGGAGAGAGGAATAGGAATCAGCTCTCTTTCTCCCCATGGCTACTATTGCAGGTACTCTCTTCAACCCTGCACTCTGCAAAACTTTTAGAAACAGCTTTGAAAGAAAACATGGAGTTAACTTGTACATTTGTCACTGTCACAGCAAAAGGGATGAAGAAGTTTTTGCAGCCCCAACAGTGCCCACAGGGAGGAATTTGCTGTCCAGGCACCCATCAGTAATTTAAGCGGGTGAGGTTCCTACAGGTAACGCCTGCCTTGAGCTCATAATACACAGCTGACTGAGTGCACACAAGGTCCTATCTTCAGACTGCCTTGCTCTGATGTGCAAAGCCTGTGGCTTGACAGGTGTTGCCCATTACTTCAAGTTGGCCAGGCATCTTTAAATGACTGCAGAAATACCAAGCCAACTCAGAAATTACAACAGAGCTGTCTTCCTAAAGAGCAAGCAAAAAGAGAAAAATCCTAATAGTCCCAGACAAAACAAAAAAATAATGAAAACATAGAATCATAGAATGGCCTGGGTTGAAAAGGACCTCAAAGATCATTGAGTTTCAACCACCCTGCTGTGTGCAGGGTCGCCAACCACTAGACCAGGCTGCCCAGAGCCACATCCAGTCTGGCCTTGAATGCCTCCAGGGACGGGGCATCCACAACCTCCTTGGGCAACCTGTTCCAGTGTGTCACCATCCTCTGAGTGAAAACCTTCCTCCTAATATCTAACCTAAACCTCCCCTGTCTCAGTTTAAAACCATTCCTCCTTGTCCTATTGCTATCCATCCTCATAAACAATCGTTCCCCCTCCTGTTTATATGCTCCCTTTAAGTACTGGAAGGCCACAATGAGGTCTCCTGGGAGCCTTCTCTTCTCTAAGCTAAACAAGCCCAGTTCCCTCAACCTTTCTTCATAGGAGAGGTGCTCCAGCCCTCTCTTCATCTTGGTGGCCCTCCTCTGAACTCGTTCCAAGAGCTCCATGTCTTTCTTGTGCTGGGGGCCCCAGGCCTGGACACAGTACTCCAGATGGGGCCTCACAAGAGCCAAGTAGAGGGGGACCACCACCTCCCTCTCCCTGCTGGCCACTTCTCTTTTAATACAGCCCAGAACACAGTTGGCCTTCTGGGCTGCCAACACACACTGCTGGCTCATGTCCAGCTTCTCGTCCACCGGGACCTCAAAAACATGTACCTAGAAACTCAAAGTGACAAAACCTAAGTGGCATTAATCAGCTGCATTATGATCAACAAGTAACTTTAGCCAGCACACTTGCTGCAGCCATTTAATGCACTTGGAGGCTTGTGGGGGATAGGTAGCTAATGATAGGACAGAGGTAATGGTCTTAAGTTGCATCATAGGAGGTTCAGGTTGGATGTTAGGAAAAATTTCTTCCCAGAAAGACTGGTGAGGTATTGGAACAGGCTGCCCAGGGAGGTGGTGGAGTCACTGTCCTTGAAGGTGTACAAGAAACGTGTTAATGTGGCACTGAGAGACAAAATTTAGTGGGCATGGTGAGGGTGGGCTGATAGTTGGACTAGATGATCTTAGTGGTCTTTTCCAAACTTAATGACACTATGAGTTTCTATGAGTTTCCACAGATACTGAGCACCTACTCCTCACTGGTTTCCATGGTTTTGGTCACTCAACACCCCCAAGAAGATGATGCAGAATCACTCAGTAATGCTGATGGGCTAATCTGGGACTGAAGCCTCTGCAAAGCAAACATCCACCCTACTGCTGCCATCAAAAGTTCTACTGCTACCATCACAGTGCTCTTGGCTGAAAGCATCCATACCTTGCTCCTGACCTCACTGCTTCACCAATCTGCTCCTTCCCTCTGCCAGGGATTTTGAAGGTAAATCATTAGGAATTGTAGAAATGATAGAAATATTACTTTATTCTCTGCAGCCCTATCTAGCCTGAAACATGCAAAGCACCAGGACTGTGACTCAGCCTGGGTCCTTGCACTTGTTAGGCAGTCATTTCTGGAAGGGGGAAAATTGGTTTCAGATGGAGCTAGCTGCTGTTCCCAGAGCTCTTTGCAATGTCCAGTGCTGCCCTTTGCAAACTTCCTGGTATGATGGGCCACAATAGGACTAAAAAAGCATAAGCCATGCAAGGGCTAGCGATAAGAGCAACGTGGCTTGCAAACACTCAGTTAGCTACCGTAATACCAGGAAGGTAACTCAAAGTCTAGAATGTATTTTCAGGTTTCTTTGGTCCTGATACGCAGCTTTGTGAATGTGTGCGTGGCTCCTCTCCACTTCAACTGTGTTTCATTGCAGTGCATGCAAGAGCTGCATCCAGCTCTCAAAAGAAAGTCCCCTGTGCAGCCAAGCCTAGCAAATGCTAAATTATCAGGAGTCTGGGACATGTCCTGTCATGAGACATCCAAACCCACTGCCTCTTGCACAGGCACTTGGTTTGCAGTGATTGCAGCAGAGCTTTCCCATTGCCACCTGTCTGCACTGATACTCACCATCAGAGCTGCTCATTTTGGTTACCACCTCCCCAGTACAGTATTGCCAACCTATACTGATCCCAGGGTTAAGGGTTCACAGGTTGCTTTTGTAACTTTATCACCAGCTTCCGAGACCCTTTTCTCCCACAGCCCTGGACAAGATTAGCCACTGCAACTCGACTGGGTTGCTATGGCAGTAATAAGGAAAAAAGTCATTTCTTTTCCTTAAATAATAAAAAAAAAATCAATAATTGGCATTACCACGTAAGGTCCCTGACATTAATTATAAATAAATGTTAGACCTGCTCAAATAACAGTGAATTTATGGCAGCTGGTTGCATGATGCTGCTTAAGCCTATGCGGCCATCACAATACATACAGAAAACAGAAAAAGTACCAGGGACTGCAGCTTGCATTTTATTGCCCAGGAAAATGAACATGTAAATAGCAATAAAATGCACAATTATTTAGCACAAAGCCAAAACACTCGGCAGCATTTATAGCCTGATAGATGGCATGCCTGCCTGCTCTAATTTACCATTAAACAAACAAGACAAGAACAGGAGAAAAAAACCACAATGGCCCCTGCCAATGTGATCAGCTCCAAGACGCCAGGTGACAACAGCTTGATGAAGGGAACACTGTGTCACTTCGTTTGGCTTTGCCATTGGTCATTTAGCTTGGGCTGCATGTGCTGCAACACTGCAGGGTGGGCATCTGCCCCATCCCTGTGCCTCCTGTAGGACTGAGCAGGGTAAGGGGGCTGCCTGAGGCAGGAGAAGGGGTTATTTATTGGAAGCCTTGTAACAGACTGGTTTCTGGAGAAGCAAGCTCGCTAGCATAGGATTGAATGGTCAGCTGTCAGAGGCATCATCCATGACGAGATGCAAGCTGGGAAAGACAGAGAGAGCCTAAAAAAGATAAGGGGGGAAAGGTAAAAGTCCTTCTGCCATCTGTCCAAAAGCAAGGAGAGAGAATGAGAAAAAAATGTTTGTACTGGAAACAAAGCCATCCAGAGCCAACCCAAATGGCCTAGAAGAGTATTAGTAGCAGTATCATGTATGGCTGGTGCTGTCTTGCTGTGGAATTTGACTTTCACAACTTCCTTGGCTGTGCTGCCTACAAAAGTTTAGTCATGGCTCATCAGAGAAGCCCAGATTGTGTGGGTTTATACATAGATACATATACTGAAACACACAGACTGCTGATGTAAATCAGCAGGTATCCACTGCGGTGAAGGCTTGTCAGATTAGAAAGGACAAACTCTTCAGCGGGGTCTGTTGCGAGAGGACAAGAGGAAATGGTTTCAGACTAGAAGGGGGAGATTTAGACTGGATATAAAGAATAATTTCTCTACATGAAGTGCGGTGAAGCACTGGTGCAGGTTGCCCAGAGTGGCAGTGGATATCCCTGTCCCAGTAGACATTCAAGGTCAGGCTGGACGGGGCTCTGAGCAACCTGATCTAGCTGTAGCTGTCCCTGCTTGTTGCTGGGGAGTTGGACTAGGTGACCTTTACATGCCCAACTCAAATGATTCTACAATTCTATGATACATCTCAAATGTTCAACTCACGCTTGTAATTTCAAAGTCAAACTCTTCTGTTGAGCAACCCTCGTAACGGGGCTCCCCCTCCACTGGCTCCCCTTGCCCTCTCATTTACCAGCTTCCCAATTTAGACATCAAGCTAACTGCCTAACACAGGCAGTGTGTGAATAACCCAGAGTGCAGGGGAAGGATTTATAGACGGACAACAAACACAGAAATTTTTTCACTGTTGGACTTGCGATTGTATCTTGAGCCTGCTCCAAGTCCAAGAACTACCAGATGAGCTTTACAAATGATCTCCACCAGCTGTTTAATCCACTGTTCCCTTTTTAAAATTCAGGATGTATTTTAAGATTTCTCATGCTTACAATGTTGGACATTAGGTGGAAGACACTTCCCATATTCAACATAATCAGGACGGAAAAAATAGGAAGTAACAGACCACAGATGGGCACTTTCTATCCAGATGCATTCCATTCACTTCACTGACAACTCCAGAAGCAGGTCCTGCAAGAATCTCACCCTGCATAGAGCAGAGGACCTGAGAATGATTCCTGATGTGTCTTCTTAAACCTAGTTCAAATCCCAAAGTAAGCAGAAAAGCTGTGAGCAGCATGTACCACGATCTGGCATCAATTATTGAGCTGCAATACAGAACCAAAAGTAGAATGCTAAATACTGAGTTCAGCCATCCCCACACGTTTCCCTATGTCAGAGCAGGAAAAAAATCCATAATCATCAGTACGACTGCCTGCTTGGACTTTAAAACTCATAGTAAGTAGTACATCTGTCTTTTAGTTATTATCGTAACTAAGCTTATTGCATAACGTCTGTTTATTTTTGGAAAGCAGTCCTTTCTACCTGTCCCAACAGCACATTACTGAGACGGCAGGATCTGGGAGCTTTTGAGTAACAAGAGAATTTCTACAGGCCACAATCAGTTATCAAACTGTGTCAAACAGTGTCCTGAAGGTCTGGGTCACCAGTTATCACAGAATCGCAGGCAGGGCTGCCAATCACCATATCTAATACTAGACCAGGCTGCCCGGGGCCCAATCCAACCTGGCCTTGAACACCTCCAGGGATGGGGCATCCACAACCTCATCCACCTTTCTGAGAGAAAAGTCCATTTATACCCCCCAACTATCTTTGCGTTAGCTTCCATTTCATTCAGCTGTGGGTAATGCTTCATTTTTATTTAACTCATGCATGTTTACAAGGAATGTCAGCAGAAAGCACTCCTCTGCCATATCACACATGCCAGGTGCTGACGTTACATATCTCCCTCCTCCTTTCTTCACTCACAACAAAGCCAGCTGCTCAAGCAGTGCCTACACCTGGGGTCAAACTCTCAGAAAATGGTCCACAATGGCTCTTATCCTGCACCTTGTGCCCATGTATTGGGCACAATATGGGAGCTTGACCCCTGGGACTCTATCTCATCTCTGCATCACCAGCAGACCTGCAGCAGCTGAGGGCTTCTTGCAAAGTACTGCTGGCTTCTCTCTGCTATTTTCTGCAGTATCAGTAGGAAAGTGTGGTTGTACAACCTGAATGCCTGTCATATAGTGCTCATATTCCTGAGTCCAAGGCTCTCAAAAAGCCCAATTGCAGGTCTTTGAATGTCAAATCAATATTTCAAAATTTACCCCTGCTTTCCTGCAGTGCTATCAATCATATACAAAATATATTTTACAGCACCTCTGTTTGACTTCACCTTATCATTGTATGAAGTATAGTGGTGGGGGAGGGTCGTGGGTGAGAAACAACATCAATGTGTACCAGAACAATGAAAAGACTTTAGAGCTCAGGGTGTTGTGCTGCACCTATAGCTCTGAGTGGGGTTCTCAAGATTTGATGGAGACAATATACCGGCCCCGTCTCCATGTTTTGGGATGCTTTAACCCTTCTGTGCTCACAACTATCAAAGACAAGGGCTGATGCATGAGCACAGCCAGTAAGGCACTTGTTGGCACTTGAAGTGGCTCCTAATGTCCCTCCACAAAAGTGCAGTGTGCTGTCATCGTGACAAGGGAGGCACCAGACGCCTTCATTTTTAATTGCTCTGAAGAGACACCTGCCTCATTGCAGGCTCAGCCCAAAGACAAGACTGTTCTCAACCCCTCCCCAAAGCAAATGCTAATCTGAGATGTCCTCTTTTCTCTGCACTGAAAAATGTTTCCAGTTCATAAATTCATGGCAGGGGTTCAAAATGTCTCCCAGAAGCTCTTTCAGCGACAGCCACAAATATGGTTTCACTCTTCAAATTCTGCATTGGCAGTAAAATCAAAGCTTGGCCACTGCTTGGCCATTCCAGCTTGGAAACAATTTTTTTTGGCTGAGATTTCCTCAGTCAACCTAATCCTCACAAGCCATCAATCACAACGGGCTGCTGAGATGAAGGCACCAGTCTGAATGCATTGCTGGTCTACAGAGAAGTAACCCCTTGGTTCTAGTGGTCCTGTGAGCTTTTCCTCAAAGGTGAATTTCTCTGTGCAAACCATTTAGACAGAGCAGTACTCTCTCCTGGCTTGCTACTGAACTGCCTAGGATAGAGCATTTAAATGTAAGAAGGCAAAACAATCGTATTGACTGTCCTTTGTCCGCCTTTATTTAATTCTGTAAAGCAAACAGCTTGTGCGAAATGCGCTCCTCGTAATAAAATCGTATTGCACAATTGCTTATGGAGGATCACCAGGGAGAGCAAATGTGCCTGTACTCAGCAATAAATGTTGGATTTAAGGTTGAACAGCAATTATTCAAAACAAGAGAGACTACTGGATCCAAGACTACTGCCCTTTAGGACTAAGCCTGTCAAGTTGCATTGCTCTGTACTTTTTATCCAAGTGAACTTCATCTCCACACTGTTATTGTTGGGTGATATTTGAGCCTTTAAGCCCAAGCTGAAAGAGCTTGAAAAATTTAATTTGACTTCCAAACTGCATATTCTTTGTTAAAATGAGCTCTGTTTATTATTCTTATTAATAACCAATATGCCATAGCATATTAAAGGAACAAAATTTTAAATAATTTAGCCTAAGAGGATAGAAAAGGAGAGTCTTCAATTTAATCACCCCTAAAATTGCTTCTTCCCTAGCTTTAAACATTCTGTAGCTATATCATCAAGAGGAAGTCACGTTGCTATCATATATTTATTTCTCTGTTTTTTTTTTGTGTTCGTATGTTCCATCAGTAAACTGATATTTCTCCCTCTCCTGAAATTAAACAAGGAGTCATTAAAACATCACACATGCATCTCTCCACAGATTCTTCCTCAACTCTTATTACCTATCTAGCTTTGCAGTTGATAAGACTTGTACATATTACTCACCAAAGATAAATATAATGAAATTCCACAGAGCTTGTGTGCATGTAGAGATGTGTGCCATTTCCTTTTCAAGTAGGATTTAATCAATGCATGGCCACCTCAGCCCTGACCAGATGATCAGTCAACGCAGCTCTGAGTAATCTCTTGGAAAGTCTGAGCCTACAGACAATTACAGACCACTTAATCACAAAATTTAATCAAGATAATAATTAGGCACTGCATCCTGTTTAATGCACAAGGATGTGAGCCTTCCAGTTCCTGCTGCCAGATTGGAACTGAACACATGAATGGGGGAAAGAATCAGCAAAGTCAACAGACAATATCCTTGATGAAAGAGAAAATGCTAAACTCAAATGTCTTGGCGTATCCTTTGTGCCAGTCAAAAATCCAATCCTATAAGATTCTCTCAGAGCTCTATTTCTTCAGAAGTCCAACTTACTTTTATTTGAGCAGGCTTGAGAGATAAAGCTCAGGGTCCTGGCCCTGTCGATGCTGTACTGATGCTTAGCAAGCAGCTCTTGCTCAGATAAACCTTGCCCTGCAGAATGGTCAAGCATGGAAAGGAAAAGCTCTATTAGGTGGCTTTTTGAAGGTCAAGTGAACATACAAGTCTGTCAGCTGCCTGTCAGTCACGGTAACCACTGCACCACACTATCTGTTGGGTCAGCTTTGGAGGTCTATGCAAAGTATTACATGAATCTGTAATTAATACATTTTTTAAATAATGTCATGTTTACTGTAAGCTAAGCAAAATCACTTTCTGGGATGGATGTTGCTTAGAGCATTTTTCCACATTTACTTCCAGTTTCAAAGTGCTGCATGGGTCTCCTTGTTAGAGCCAAATGAGACCCACACATCACACAGCTGGAGAAACAGCAGCAGTAGCAATGCATTTATAAACAGTAAAAAGCCCAGAAACACAAACTTTTGGAAGTAAGAGTGGAGGAGTGGAGAAAACAGATGAGATGACCCAAGAAGTCACTTCCACTTCTAAATTCCACAAAACTTTCTGTGTTAAAAATAGGTTGAGAAGTAGATATTTTTCCTGTGAACCAAGTGCCACGTTACAGGCTGAGAGGGCCAAACGACTCTGTATGTTCTCTTTGGAGGAAACAGATCAGGGACAGAATGCTAAACACTGCTTTGTCCACAGAATAAGGACAGGCCTGTTGGACAGTGTTACTTATACTAAGGATCATGGTAATCACAGTTGCTTGAGATCAGGTGCCAAGTCATTCAAAACCACATCCTAGTGCTTCCTGCATGCTACCTATTCAGTCTATGCATGGTTTGCTCTGAAAGGGGGCACGAAAGCCTGGGCAAGGTGTAGATCTTCACCAAACACCATCATGCACTGAGATCCCATGTCTCCCACTGCGGCCAGTTTGCACTATCTGGGGGCACAGGCCAACACTCCATTTGGAACATGCATGGCTTCCCATAGGAGCCAGCAGAAAATGAACTCCGCAGACAGACAGGGAAGTGAAATCCTTTCTTTTAACACACAAGACTATAAAAAAATAAAGAAGTCAAGCTGAGTGATGGTAACATTTCCATCTTTACAGCCACTGTTAGCTATGATGAATCCCTTTTGTAAATTCAGTGTCTTGAGCTGCAAATGCTTATCAAGAGTGTTATTATAAGCCACTGTGAGTCTGCAAACAAGAATTTCCACTGTATTTTAATGGCTGCTGGCCACATGCACCAAAAAAGGGGATTCTAACAGACATACAGTTATCATTGTTCAAATTTTAATGAATATATGGCATTCCCATTCATTATTTAAGTGACATACAGATGCAGTTTCAGTCAAAGCCGCCTCTTCATAAATGTTATTAACTACAAATGTGCCTTTAATAAAATATTACACTGTGCAAAAATAAAGTGTTGTACCAACAATCAAAGGAAAATGAATGGAAAGAATTAAAATTCTTTCACTATTCACTCAAAAACCTCTTTAATTTTAACAGGAGCTCTCTCAGACCCTGCACAGCAAAGCAGGCTTGGGCCTGCTGAGCACACACAAAGACAAGAAACACCTTCTCCAAGCTATTCTGGATCACACAAAGACTGATGCAGGGTTACTTGGGTCGGAATAGGTCTATCTGCAGTCATGTTGACCACAACTCAATAATGCTGCCTACAGACCCAATATACATGGCCCTGTGGCCAACTTTGTATTCATTATCCAACTGTCCGGACTTCGGAAAACACTCTGTAAATTGGTGTTCAAGCTGCCATGTGGGATTCAGTGCAGCTAAGGCCCTGATTTTCTCACCAATGCCTGTATTTTTGATAAACTTCTGTGCTGAGGAATCTCAAGTTGGGTACTTGGAACCAAAACATCCTAAATCTAGTCAGCTTGCAAACGCTGGCCCCAGACTGCTTGCTATTTATTTTCCCTAAATTAATCCGAGCTCAGCAAGACACTTAAGCACACATCCAACTTTATAAAGACAGAGTGGGTTTCCCACTCACTTAAATAATGCAGATGCAAATGCACTGCTGAATCAGGTCTATAAAAATCCAATAGCAGCCAGTAATAAATGCTGCGCCATACAAGAGTCATCTGCTCCGCAGTCAGAAGGACGGAGTGAATCTGTGCCCTGAAATGCCAGTGCCATGGGGCTGCCTCTGCTCCCTGCATCCCACTTCATTCCCTGGGTGTGCAGAGACAGGCTGAGAGCCTCACACACTCCTCCTCCTCTCCCTGTCTGGGAATAAGATGTGTCTCAATATAGAAGGCATCTATTATGCAAGATTTATCTTGGGTTTCCCTGCTACCATGCTTTCAAGATGTAGATAGTGTGAGTGCATCAGCTGGGTGCCTGAAGCTGGAGAGGGGCAGAAGCAGAGGTGGTATATTTGTCGAAGCATAAGGCTTTTCTTCGGCAGCAACTTTGTATTAAATTGGCTTTATTTCAACCAGGATAAATGAGCAAACCTGAAAATAAATGTAAGCAATACCACACTGGAACTGGCATCCTGCCTCTACCAGCACTACATACGCTGCACGCTGGGGAAGCTTAAAGTGGTCCCTGTAAGCCTGGTCAGCTCTGATAGACTGCTCCAGGAAAAGGTCAGAGCTAAAACCAACAAAAAGAGACTAAGACAGATGCCTTAGTGCAAACTTGCATGTCTAACACCCTCTGCTTAGCAGCACTCTTCTGACACTGGCACCCCAAGCTGTGCATGGATTTTGCATAAAGGAATACAGTAAATCCTGAAATAACAGGTTCCCAGATGTGTCCACAGCAATGACCCTGTACACTGCACCTGAAAATGAGTGAGCATTTAGCATCCATGTCATGACTGCACACAGCATGCACTCAAAAATCAGGCATTCCTTAGGGCCTTAGCATTGCAGGTGTTGTGACTAACACAAGTGGACAAGATGACTGGCAGAAAAGCCAACAGGCATCAGCCTTCCTGAGAAGGAGATGGAGGGAGCTTCTTCCCTTCCCGCCACTCAGCTCAGGCAGGACATGCAGTTAGAATCATAAAATCATTAAGGTTGGAAAAGACCACTAAGATCATCAAGTCCATCCATCAGAACCCATCCCCACCATGGCTGCTAAACCATGTCCCTCAGTGCAACATCTATCTTTTTCTTGAACACCTCCAGGGACGGTGACTCCACCACCTCCCTGGGCAGCCTGTTCCAATGCCTCCCCACTCTTTCTGAAAAGAAATTTTTCCTAATTTAAGTCAAATGTCCTCTTCCACCTGGCAGGATTCCCACCTTCATATCTCACTTGCTGGATTAATAACCTGTCTCCCTAAAGAGAACAGATCTGCTTGTAAGGTAAATGCTTTACATCACGTGGATGTAACGCTTGGGAGTACCTTTGAGTGAAGATTCAATACAAAGGATTTGGATTACAGGGAAGGTGGCCCCTGTGTAGCCCTCAATAAGGCCTTCAAAAAGGCATCAGTTCATGCACATAAAAGTCCTTTAGAGGATCTGGCTCTGGCTGATGCATGACATACATATATGATAGCCAGCAGCGGAAGGAAAAAAGCAGAATAACCCCCTAACAATAATCTATTTAATAAAATCATAGAACAACTTAGGTTGGAGAGGACTTTAAAGATCATCTAGTTCCAACCCCCTGTCATGGACAGGGTTGATAATCACTAGCTCTCCAAACAGCTTTAGGAAATGCTCCATCAGCATCCAAAAGAAAGACTGGGAGATGGAGCGGGGCTCCAGGACAGAACACATTTTTATCAAGTAAACCTGGATGAATTCAGCCATTTTTCATGCATATTCATCATAGAGAAACACGTCGGTTTCTCTAAATGTTAATAATGACTTTTTTCCTATCTTACGGGTAGGCCCTTCACAGATTTGAATCCTGCAAGTTCGCTTGGTGAAGAAGTTGCCGTGGGAGGCTGTTGTCCTCCACCATGGGTGGAATCTGTCACTTCTGTCATTTTCAAAGGCTATCATGAGAAGGCATCTCACCAAAGCTGCACGACGAAGCATCTTAATCTGAAAACTACTGAGGATTATTTCCATGCAGCCAGAAGTAGGAAGCCCTCTCTCCATTCCTACTTCTTGGGTTAAAATGAGTTAAATGGGTTACAATTAGTTAAAATGTCCTCTAAATCATTAATTTATAAATAAGGTTATTTCTGAGTGCATATGCTTTCAATTTCTTGTGATTTGAAATCTAAAATTAGAGCATTATTAAGGGATAAGGGTCAGCCGACTGGCTGGCAATGAACCCACCTGGAACAAAGTGATCTCAAAATAAACTTTTTTAATGAGAAGGATGGCGAAAAGCCAAGCAGAAGCTGCAGAGGATACCTCATTAAAGAAATTGATAAGCCTAAGTCGGGTCAATCTGTTTAAGTAACTCGATGGCTTCAGTCAGATAGGAATAGATCTGTTTAATTTGCCTCCAGCAAAGCAGCAGCATGGAGGAGGAGGAGCCCTCGTGGGGAGCCGTGAGCTCGCCGTAAAAGTTGGATTTGCTCACTTGGAAGAGACATCTCACACAAAGCAAAGAGAGGCAGCTGCAGGCAGGGAGCAAACCCGTGGTGTGCACTGACGCCATGGGACCTCTCCTGTTCTGCCAGCCCGCCCTGTGGGCATGGGGCCAGCTGAAAACACTCGCCAGGCACACATGGAAAATAAAATTCAGCGTGTGAGCAAGAGCGGTTTTCTTTTACACCTTTGCAGCCCTAGGAGAGGTTCAGCAGCAGCAAGTGAGCTGATACTCTGCTGGAACAAAAGCTCAAAATCTGGTTCTCATTTTCAAAGGCCAGCCCAGGGGCCTCGAATGGGAAAATAAATTCTTGCAATGAAGAAAGACCATGCTGTGAACTGAACAGCATTGCCTGGCCTCCGTCAGGATGTCCTCTCTGTTTTCAGTCTGTGCCGATGGCAGGGTTATCCCTGCTTCAGGACTTCTGTAATGCTGAAGACAGCACAGCCTCCAGCATCCAGCCTGGGGACTGCCGGCAGCCAACAGCGTCTTGCTAATGACTGCTGCGCACCGGGCAATGGATCAGCAGTCATTAGCAAAGCGCTGCTAAGCTGTGAGGCCTCGTTTGCAAGGTAGAGGGGTGACCCCACTGATACATCCTGGGGGCTGATTTCCTCACTGAGCAGAAAAATAACGTCTTTAAGTAATTGCATGGCTTGGTAACAGGTAAATAAGATTTTGCTTTTCAAAAAAGCCCAACACTGGTTTTATTAGACAGATCTCAGCAGCAACCCAATAGGAGGTTTTGTCAAGCCTGGACTTAATCTACCCTCAAAAATGATGTATAATGAATTATCATAATGATTAAGAGCCAAACAAAGCGTAAATGGAGTCCCTGTCACCCAGGCTTCAACCACACATTAAGCTTTATAATGTATGAGCACACATACTAATGAATTACTGTGTCTCTCCCAGGCTTTTGTTCCTTGCAGGCATACTCAGAGGGGTTCAGTGCATGTCAGCAGCCCCAGACATTAAATACCCTTCAGACAGGCCTCGGAAATCATGGGGTTTTGCATTCTCTGAATAGAGCTTCTGATCTTAGCATTAGGAATCTCACCTCAAAGCTTCTCCTGCTGTAACTTTAAAAAGTGAAGTGAGAACACCCCACCTTCCTGCCCAACCTGAAAAGGTGACATTTTGCTGAAACACCTTAAGCACAACATGCATCTCCTCAGTACAGCAGCAATCCACAAGTCGAAAACCTGCAGCTCCAAAGTCAAAGTGAAATTTGCTTAAACAATTTGCTTAAACCCAGCAGAATATATTTTATCCAGAGAAAAGGCTTCAGCAGGGATGAGGGGGTTCTGGGGGTCTTTGTCTTGCACCAGCATCGCCTGCCTTACGCAGGGCAAAAGGACCCCAAAACCCCACTGCCTACACAAGTGCCATCCCCTATGGGATGAATGCAGGAGAGATACAGGTTAGCGGGAAGAGGATTTTTTGGCTGGATGATTACTACAGATTATTAAGCTGTTCTCCTCTGGCCAGATTTGCTGTTGACTCAACAAAAGAAAGCACAGACAGCTGAGGACCTGCCAAGCCTGTGCAGAGCGGTTATGCCAAACAAAAAGAAGTCAACATGAAATCGGAAGGAAGCCATAGACATGTGTTTTCTCTTACACCTGCAAAACTGAAATCAACTTCCCTTTTCTCTTAATGGAAAACTTGCAAATGCAGAGCTGAGGGGAATACCACTCCTTGCATTACCCATACTGAAAGCAGATGTTCAAAAATTTCACCTCATCCCAAACTTCATTTCCTGAAGTCTAATCTATTTTGATTCAGCTATTCCCTAGGGACCTCCAGTTCCTCTTTTAAATGGTACAGCAATGAGAAAGGGGAAAATCTGAGGGATTCCCGAGAAGGCAGCTCCAAGCAGCAGCTGTTCACCCGGGCAGAGCGTGGAGGAATTACATCACAAGAGCAGAGGGAGATGGGTGATGTGGATCTGCAGAGCCTGGGTTAGTCAAATGACTTTTTCAGGGCTTTATGCCAGAATGAAACAAAGATAATCCGCTAAAAGAATTCCCCATCAGCATGGAACTGCCAGATGCTTGCTGTGCTCAAGATATTCAGGGTGGGAAGGCTACATATGAGGGCACAGGTTCAACACATTCATCAGCAGCAGGTTGGGAAAAAAACCAACAACATATAAGACGATGTAAAAGCAGAGCTACAGGCCAAGTGCTTTGTGCTGGGAAGTCGTCACTCCCTGGGGTCTGGCATTGAGGAATGGCAGCAGCCAGCGTACAGCAAGCCAGCCAAGTGCAAAGCCACACAGAGAGCAGCTTGGGGATGAGTGAAACCAGATCCTCATCAATGGCTCAGCACAAGCCTCAGGAATAGGGAAAGGATCCCTCTGAAGCAGACTGAGCATTCAGAGCAACTCAAAATGCCAATGAACGTGATGTAAAAGCAATAATAAGAATTAAAAATAAAAATCATGCAGAAGATTTTGTTTGTTTTTCTGGATGCATCTGTGTTTTCACAGTCTAAGGATACATCCATCCCAGTCATTTTAGACCTCAAAAGAACTGCCTGCAACTTATTATTATTTTTACATACAGCTTTAAACAACCCAAATTAAGTAATTAAGCAAACAGTGCCTCCAGCAGACATTTGAGCTTCTGTGGTCAGACTTTCCAGTTACATCATGTACTCTTTATCCACGTCTTCTCTTTCCTTCAAGTATTTCAGCATCTCAGAGGATTTTAAATTACATCGTATCTAAAACTGTAGCTGTCCAGCTCGTCACAAACACTCAAAACAATATGAGAGCTGAACTCATAGAGGGACATGGAGTAAAGCTCTGAATAGAAGTGTAATGCAGAATCCAAAATCTCAGTGAGAATCATGTTTTTGCATCCCAAGACTGTATTTGCAAGCTAGTCATCCTTTTACTTCTCCATAGATCAATCAATATTTTTAGCTTCATTTTTTTACATATGTAGATATTAGCAGAGAAGAGAATTGACATTTCACTACTAGAGAAATTTTCCTCCTGCATCCTCACATCTCTTCCTGAGAAAAGCCAATAAAAGCTTTCTTGCAATGACAGTGAACATGTGTACGAACAACGAGGCTATCAAATTAAAGGCAAACCTGCTATAATATCAGTGGTGACTTGCATACACCACAGAAGCATCCCACTGAGAAAAGAGCTCATGCCAGCTCTGCTACAAAACATGGCAAAAAAGCATCTAGATGGTGCAAACAAAGGGAGATTGCCACAGAAATTACGACTGATCAGATGTTTTTGCAGGAGAAATTCCTTCCCCAGGTTATCAGCAGCAATTGGTGCTTCAGATAATCAGTAGAAAGTTGTGAGAAGCCCTTTAAGATAGTAAAAAGGATCTCTTCCTCAAACTTTTGGAGACAGCAGTACAGCGCAAAGCATGAGATTCAGTGTCTGACACACCATGTACACTGCTTTTCAGGCTTACTCAAAACGGGAGTGCAGCATCAAGTTTCAGGGTCAGGCACTGACAAAGCAGCAATACCTCACTAGAGTTCAAATGTTGCTATTCTTCAGTAAAAAAAAAAGGCAAACGCATGTCCCCTGGCAGAGTGCCAACAGCATCTTTACAAGTAGGGCACAAGAACAACTATACAATATGCGGGGAAGCTGATTTCTGATGTGGGAAACCTTAAAGAAGGCTTCCCTCAGCCTGGACCTCTCTTGTCTAAGAGTACACCTACAGGGGGGTGTCAGGCACTGGAAAGACAACGGCTGGGTAAATTTTCAGCTACGTCGTTCATCACAGAAGGGTTGGTTATTAGGGTTTTGACTCTTTGTTTATATGTAGTGAGTTTTTAAGAAAAACAGGGGTCCAGAGGTCTGCAGGGTAGCTCTGAGGCAGTCAGGCCAGTAATATTGTTCCCCCCTAAAGAAACATCAAGCAGATCCTTTGGTTGAGACCATTTCAGGTTGGATGTTAGGAAAAATTTCTTCTCAGAAGGAGTGGTGAGGCATTGGAACAGGCTGCCCAGAGAGGTGGTGGCACCACCGTCTCTGGAGGCATTCAAGAAATGTGGAGATGTGGCACTAAGGGACATGGTTGTGACAGTGGTGATGGGTTGATGGTTCCAGTAGATGATCTTAGTGATCTTTTCCAACCTGAGTGATTCAAGGAATCAACTGCTGCAGTGTTTATTTATCTCTGCAGCCTACAAAAGGAGACCATATAACCAGCTCTGACAGAAACCCGTGTGTTGCAGATGCACTTGGTCAGCTGCATCCCACGCTCTGTGCAAAGTCCCAGACAGGACAGGAAAACACTCTGTTCCAAAAGGAGCACAAATTACCTCCCTTGCTACACCTGTCCGCCAAACACTCCCTTTCATTTTGTAAGACAAGCAGTTTTCTCCTAATTAAAAGAAACCAAAGCACTCCTGAAAGAAAATAAACTCCCAATTCCCTTGGTGATGCAGGAGAACATACTTCTTTCTGCAAGGTCATTTTTAAATTATTGTGTCACAGTGGTATATTATTCACAATACTGATTCTGCCAATAGTGGTCACCAGCAATACTGGTGTGATGCAGCAGAAGCCCTGTTCCCTACAGCCATGTGTGTGGTTGGCCTGCTAAGGCTGGAGAGAGACTTGGAAGTGAAGGCCTACAAACTTGTCATGAAGAGAGAGAAAACACTGTCATAGGTTTCATCCAGGAAAGTATTTTGACAGCTTCCCTCCACTCTCCATTGCTCCACATCAAGTGAAATCTGGAGTTTGGTACCAGAGTAACTGCAGCCTAACAGCACTTTATTTATCACCTCAAATTACTGAGTTCCCAGGGCAGCAGCAACTCCTCTGCACACCAAGGTTTTCTGCTTGAAAGGCTGACACCTTCGAAGCCACTCTAGGCCTGGTAGACCTCAAACTATGATCTCACAGGGCGTTACTTTGCACCTGGACTGATCCATTCCCTCACCCAAGCATCTTTCACCAGTCCAGGGTCATCTTGGCTGGATTTAACCTCTGCTTTCATAGGTAGGCAGCCAGCAGCATCCCATTTCGAGACCTCCTCCCTCCTTGTTGCCAAGCAGCTCCTCCAGGGCCACCAAATCCTGCTGAGGGCCACTTGCTCTCATCACACTGCCATTCACATTCTGTTACTTGCTACCATGGCTGCTACCTATCAAGAGCTATTAGTAAGTCACATTCACTCTTCTCATTTAGTATAGAAAGGCTTATAAGGTTATAACTTACAAAACCAAAAATCATTTACTTAAGACTTCCATACATTGAGAGCTTAGGTACTATAAAATACCAATCTACATGTCTAAAGGAAGCACATTTATCTTTTATAAATAGATGTATTTGCAACCAAGTAGGCATTAAGCTCTCTATTCCCCATCCAGAACAGTGGAATCTCTAGAAAAATTGTTCTAGCACATTTTAACACCTCATCAGTCATGTTTGCACAACATGGGATATGAAGAATCCTTAAAAAGAGAAAAAAGAGCCCATGGTGTCATTTGTGTTACCAGAGTCTTCTCACACTGCAAATTCAAAGGTTCCCAGTATTTCTTCATTACTTTAAAACTTTTGGCATCTGTGACTTCTCCATGGAATAAAGTATCTGCATTTCAGCTCTTCAATAGCAGATGACTAAGGATTTTCAGTACTTCAGAATGTAGACCCAGCCAGCGCTGTTTCAAAAATGTTTAATGTGATAGCACATTTGAAAATGAGATTGAAAAGAAATACTAATTAAAACCAGATAAGCTCTGAAAGAGATAGAAAGTAGTAGTTCCAGCCCATAGCTGCCAAAATCACACCAGACAAAGCTGAGTTTCCCAGATCTTCTGTGCATGCATCTTCAAGCCAGTGTCCTATCTAAACTCTATCTCATTTCACTTGTTCTAAAAATGATCAAAGTCTCTATTTACCTAATCTCTACAAACCCTTTCAAGGGCTGGAATCATCAGAGATTGTATCACAGGTTGCTGTTGGAACAAAGACAAAGCAAATGTTATCCTTTGTACCTTAGACTGCAGGTCGCAAGTCTTCATCCCATGGTTATACAGTAGACAACTCAGATCAACATTGTCACTGAAACCAATCTTTCCAAAGCAGTGGCGATACCAGCACTGCAAGTAGAAGGGCCAAGTGTGGTAAGTTCGGAAGCAGAATGTGTTACAGATATATTCTGGATATTTCATAAATAACATATGTCAGCTAGCTAGAAGTGTTTTTCCTTTAGTCAAGGATGGGTAGCTGGATTATTTCCTCACCTGCTTTAAGATATATCTTGTATAGAGGAAATCTGTACTCGGTTTGCCCAAATGTTCCATATAATTCTATGTCTATTTTCCGTTCCAATAGGTTGGAAGTTAGATGCTTCTATATTTCTTGTTTTAGTTTGGGACCTTTATCCCACAGACTTGCTAGCTCTTATTATTCCCACCAATGACATAGTTCACTTTTCCTTTGTTAACTGATACATTGTCACTGCAGGGTAAAAAGGAAGGGGAAAGTAATGACACAAAGCAGAAGATTTAAACTTAAAGTTTATTCTTCTTTGTCTGTTTGAGGCTGCTTCAAGCATGAATTCACTACTGCTGTTTAAAAAAGAAACTCCCCAATTACCCAAGTGACTCAGCTTCTGTGGAGAGACTGCTGCTTGTCCGTCACGTGCCAGCACACCACACATCCACGCTTACTGCAAGAACTGGACTCCTGATCTATAATCTTCTATGGACTGCATGGCTTTGAAGAAATCACAATTAAAAAAAAAACTGAAAAAAAATGAGATTTTAAACTCATGCTTCCTTTTCAAACGAGTTCTTCTTGTAAGACTTAAATTCAAACACAAAAGCTGAGATTTGAAACGTGTACATACATTTTCAATCCAGTTCACATGATCATTAGCAGCATTAAATCAAGAAAGAATCCGCTTTGAAACACAGTCACCTGGTACCATGAAAATGTGCTGGCATTTCTGATGTTCTGAGAGGGGCTGGCACCCCAAGCCAGGAGACAGCAGAGCTTTTCAAGTTCTGCTCATTATTTGCTTTGCAGTGACACAGGAAACAGTGAAGGCTTTAATCTGTAAATAATCTTTCCCTTGCAGATCTGGAAAAGATCTATAGGAAAAAATTGCATTTTTTTCCCCTGTGAAATGCTTCATTAAAGTACTGCTCGCTCAATAACAAGGAGAAAAAAAAATAAATATTTTTATACCGAGCCAAAACTCCTGCACCTCTTTCTTCTTATGCTACAAACAGCTTGCTTGAGTTGCAGGAGATTGGGCTTTGCATAAGAATGCTTCACAGAAGAGGGGGAAAAACAATTCCTAAACACTAGGGAGAAATTAAGAGGAAAAATGTGCAAGATAAAATAGCCAGATGAGCAGCTAAGTGCTCCGACGCCTTGATCTCGCACATCAAATAGAATACATCTGCTTCCTTTCTCCTACAAGTGCCCTCCCCATCAGGGCACAGACATCCAACTTCAGACTGAAGCCTTCTTAAGGATTTTTTACTTTCCTATCTCTCCCTCGGCTTGCTCCTTCCTACACCACCTAACAGATCGGGTACAGGGCAGCCCTTCAGATTTGAGTCTTAATGCTGTACATCAGTATGATTGATTGGACCTCAGCAAAATGACTGTGTAATGATAATTTCAGAGAGAGGGAGGATTAATTTGGGTGTGATGCTGCAAATCAATCTCCATTTTAGAGTAATTAACTCCAGCCGCTTCAAGAGCGGCAACACAGCCAGCACTGCTGCAGGTACCCACTAAGAGCAGAAGAACCCAAGAGGTGCCCACACGTCCTACATCTCTCACATGGACATCACTCGAGCCCAGAAAAAGCTGGAGAAATAGCAAAGAGAGGATCGCAGATGCACTTGGTCTCTGGGTGACGAGACATGTCCCTCTAAGTCAGTGACAATGTCACTCTGGTAAGGCACTGGAACAGGCTGCCCAAGGAAGCGGTGGAGTCACCGTCCCTGGAGGTGTTCAGGAAATGTGTAGATGTGGCACTGAAGGACACTGCTTAGTGGGCATGGTGGGGATGGGTCGACAGTTGGACTAGATGAACTTAGAGGTCTTTCCAACCTTAATGATTCTACAAACAATCCAAAGCTCTAATAATTTCTTTTTGGCTCTGTAACTACTTCCATGATGAGAAGTGCTAAAGGTTTTTAAATGTAGAATCCCTGTATTTCCACACATGTAACCCACAATAGTAACTACTCAGGTGCCCTGCAGCAGTGCAAGCTATGGGCTCTGTAACTAAAATCAGAGTGAAATCCTGGCCATAGCAACATGGTAAAGCTACAGACTGAAGCAGCAACTCAATAGTCTGATTTGTATGGCTGGCTTTATTAAGGATATTGGAAGATACATTGATGATCCCAACTTAATAGTTTAGAGCAGCAAATCAATAGTTTGGGCCAAATTATGTTCCTATTTTAGTTCATTTAGATCTATGAAAATGAACTGAATTACTTAAGATCTTCATATATACATAATAAAGCTGGTTCCCTTTTGGCACCGTGGTCTGCGGGTACTCATTACAGAAGCCAAACCACAGGCTCACTCCAGATGGCTTGTCTCTACAACACAGCATGCATCCAAGGCACTTTACAAACTAATCACCTACTGATCATATCCTTTCAATTAAAAATTACTCAATATTTCCAAGTGCTGTCATCCATTTTAGAAATACCAGAAAATTATGAGGTGCTTCACCAATAAAATGCAGCTTTTTCTACGTTATAAAATTGTCAGCTAAACAACATTAACCAGTTGGGTAAAGTGGCAGAGTTCATATGTGGCACATGCTGCATTTGCAAGTTGCTCCACCCCTACATCTGCTGTAATGCCAGCCTTAGAAGGACCATCTGAGAGCAGAGACAAATTGGGAAAAAGTGTGTCTTACTCTACAGAGGAGATACAGATGAAGAGAATCACAGAATGGCTTGAGAAGGAAAGGATCTTAAAGCCCATCCAGTTCCAACCCCCTGCCATGGGCTGGCTGCCACCCACCAGACCAGGCTGCCCAGGACCCCATCCAACCTGGCCTTGAACGCCTCCAGGGATGGGGCATCCACAGCTTCTCTGGGCAGCCTGTCCCAGTGCCTCACCACCCTCTGAGTAAAGAATTTCCTCCTAATATCTAACCTAATCCTCCCTTCTTTTAATTTAAAACCATGCTCCCTTGTCTAGAGAAACATAATCAAATGGCTAGAGCTCCAAAAGAAAATCCAGCTTCTCCTGGCTGTCAGCTCATAGCAACAAGCAAGAAAGATAAATTATGACTGACAAAACAACAGACTTCTGTACTCATTGTAAAGAAAATTAAGAGTACTCTTCAGCCAAATGGCTGTGTGTATCAAATTTAGTTTATTACACAGCGGCACATATTTAATGCCATAGCTACACACAGCCATGCTTTCAGCCAGGAGCGTATGTTTGTACAGGATAAGTGATTCCACATAAGCAAAATGTTCCTGTACTGCGCCTTTTGGACAGGTATCCCATAACTCAGTGTTTTTTCACTATGCTGGGTGAATTGCAGGCTATAGGTATCTGGTCCATAAACACACGACTCTCTATGGTCATCTAAGCAGTTTCATGCCTGTTGAGAGTCAGGTACCATCTTGTCGTAAAGACAGTAATGAGGACATGTGATTCAGTCACTTATGTCACCCATGCTTTTAGTGTTTATAAATATTAATAACCCTGATTGCTATATAGTACTATTGCAGTTTAAAGCTTGGAGCATCTTGAATAGTCATGACAATGAGACAGTTCCCAGGAAACCAAAGTTGGCAACAGAATGCAAGAGGAAAAATTTTGAAAGAAATAAAGAGAGACATTGCATGAGGCCACCCATCTTGTCTCCTGAGATTATATGGCTATATTTATGCAGTTCAAATAGTGTACAAGTGTATCACTACAGTAAAATCATTCCTTACAGCAATGACAGATGAGACTTGTTCATTTGGAAACATGCAAGGGTGTACGAGATTTTAGTGTCCCTAGGAAAAGTTGTATTCCATTTTCACTTTATGACAATGCAAACAGCTATGACATAAACACAGCCTTCGAAAGGAATACGTAGACAATCAAAGTGTAAACAGAAAGTGTATCTGCTGGGAGCTGTAAAGGTGTTGGCCATGAATATACAAAGACAACCTGAGCTTTCCTACCCCAAAGTTGCCTTTGGTACTTGTCTCGGTGACCTTGGGCTAAGAAGATCATTTCTCTCCACAGTGAACAGGCATGCCATAATCTTTACTCCACAACCCCCGTATTTTTAGCTAACAGCTTCCTTCCCTTCTTGGTTGAAGACCTTTTCTTACAGATGTCACTTGTGACCACAGACCTAGTGCAATAGCTTACTTTTGCTTCACTGCTAGCAACTAGAGTCACTTCAGGTCATTAACAAGACTTGTCTGGCCAAGAAGCTTCTAGAATTGCAATGAAGTATTTATTTAATATCCTCAGATGAAAGGTACTATGCAAATAAAGAGCACTGTGATGTACCAAAGAGGGTCCTCTGATTACCATCTCTTGTTAGTCCAATAGAAGTAAATGGATTCTAGCTTGAGTTTTTACAGGCGTTTCCTGGATAAAGATCCTGTAGTTTAAAATAAACCCTGCTAAACAAGCTATAGTCCACTTAGCTTGACAAAATTAAAACAATTAACTTGCGGGGAGCCAAGCTGCTTCTTCCATATTCACTGGCCAGCTCCTTAGAGACAATGTCTGAAGTACAAAGAGGCTTTCAAGGCCAGATTCTGATGTTGTTCAGCATGGTGTAAATCAGGAATAATCCCTTTAGAGATTAGTAAAAGGAAGATCAGATTCAGGCTCGCAGAGTTAAGTACAAACCATGTGCTGGGCTTATTCTAATTCTTCTATGCACAAAGAAATTCTTCTTCCACATGTCCCTCTCCATCCTGCCTAAAGCACTCTGAACTGAGGTTCAGAAGTGCTGCTGATAACACCCAACAGAAGACATTCATTATTGCAAAATAATTCTGCCTACATATGTATTGAGTAAGCCTCGCAATTAAAAAACAAAAAAAATTAAAAAGGTAAATTACACAGGAAGAGCAACATTTCATTTAAAGATCCCTCCTGACCCCTGAACCATGAAATGAACAGCAGTAACCATCTTTTACAAGAAACCAACACATTTAATTACCTTGATTTACAGTATATGTCTCTGGTTCTGGGCATATATCAAAGGAAAGCATAAGAGGAGCTTTAGCCAGATGCATGTAACTTCCTTACAAAGCATCTCAACAGGAATTCCAGTGCTGATATGAATGAATGCAGGGCTATCTGAGAGTTGTTCCCCTTTCGGCTTCTCTTCTGAAGCTTCAGGCAAGAACAACAACAAAAACATATCAGCAAGTCACCGTCTTAATAAAACTATGCATCCCTGTACCACTGTATCAGAAGCATACGAGTTTTGTCATTCATGACTGTGCTAATGCACCAGTCTGAGTGTGCACATTGGGAAACCTGGCGTAAAAGACTAAGACATAAATCTCTTTCCTATTTAGATCAAGATACAATTCCTCATTTCTTGTGAGGGTTGTGAAGTTACGTGCTGCGGGCAGCATGAGCCTACATGAATACTATCCTCATTTGATGTGGAGTAGTTCAGTCTCTGCCATAATGCTTACTGTGCTTATGCCTCCCAAGACAGCCTGCTGAGCAGCCTGACTGAAGGACACCTGTAATTCTGGATACCAAGTGTGTCAAGAAGAACCAATTTTTTAGTCTCTAGCTCTTTCAACACACAAGACGCTTTCTGCAGGTCCCTGCTGCATGCCTTAAAGTTCACTTATCAGGTTTGAAATCTTTTACCATGCATTGTTTGCAAGGATCTAGTGGCCTTCAAGGCAACATAACAATCTCACATTCCAAGCACTTTGGACAGTAAGTTGAATTTCAATAGGAGCTATAAGTAGAGTACCAAGGACTGTCACCTCAACAAAAGAATTTCCTTTGAGAAGGGGAGGAAATCTGATGAGGTAACTTTGCAAGAAAGGAGATTTTATCTTTTTTTACCTCTACCCATACTCTTGGACAGTGATGGCAGATATGCCTAGGAAAACAAACTCTGCTAGACAGACTGAAGAGTCCAGTTGGAACTGGGTAAGAAAAACAGCATCAATGAGCCTGTTCAAAAAAGTGCCATGTGTTCCAGAGATTATGAGAACTGAGACGCTTTGCAAGTCTCATTAAGCAGATGAGACTTTCAGCAATCGATTCGAACACATGTGCTGAGCAATAGCCCCGTGCTGACTCAGAGAGAAGCATCCTACCCACTCTGTCTCCTTAACACATTTCAGGCTTAAAAGAGTCCCCAGGTAATGAGCAGATCAAGCCTTAATGAGCTCATTAGATATGACAAGTCTATACTCAAGGTTACTGTGCACAACCCTATTCTCTCTTGAAGAAAGGTGAAATCGTCATGCAGCATTTGTTACTGATGGAAGAGAGGATTAAAAACCAAAAGCAGTAGTTGGTACTGGAAGCAGAAACACCTTAATTTCCTTGGAAGTCAATATTGTCAGTGCCAGCCAAAGCAATGCTGCCACGCACCTGCCCAGGAGCAGCAATCAGCTTGGAAGACAGCATAACAGCTCAAGGGGAGATCAGAAAGATTGATTTTGATAGCTGAAAAAAGCAAGAGGGTTTTTAATATTCAGAAAAGCGTCAGTACCCTAATAACAGAATTTCCATCTCTAAGAGCTACACTTGTCAAATAACACCTGATTAGATACAAGAATACAAAAAAAAGGGATCCTGGCTTCGACAAATTTGAAGCAGCTCCTTTGGTAGAGGTGAGGAGGTTAGAGGGCGATGCTTTTCAAAAATGCAAAAGTCTCACCTGGTTTTACCCTTGATGCAACCCTCAAGCACTGATGCCTGAATGTAAAATCTCATAATTCAACTGAGACAGATGTCAGCGGCACAGGAATAGGCAATACAAGTTTCAGTAGTTTCTGAAAGCAGGAAGAGTTGCACTCCACCCTGGCAATCCAACACTTAACGCATGCATTTATGCCAAGCAAATGTGAAGCACGTACAGGAAGTTCAAGGAGGAACTGGGGAGAGGGTCTCTCCTTCTGCCTCTGGTCTGTTCCCTGAGGATACATCCCCACACCTCCTGCATGTGTGCATCACAGCCACTACATTTCCAAGCAAGACAGTAATGGCACAAAACTTTGCTGGCAGGTGACAGTCAGACTCCCAGTATTAACTGCCACGTTCAGAGACATGCCGAAAGCATGGTTCATGGCTCCAGGAACAATCTTGAGGCAGACTGACACCTCGATGAAATGCAGCTTTCCAAAGAGAAGCTGTGGTGCATTTTTTCTTTTTCATAAAATGCAGAAAATCCCTTAGTTTCAACATGGCAAGATAAATAATGGAAGTTGATGTTTTGAGCAAAGCCTCTTTAAGAAATTCACACATACAAGAGAAGAAAGCTGGGACGTGCACATCCCTGACAGCTCGCCTAACAACAATCCAAGGTTTGCTCCCTGCTGCTCTAGCATCTAACTCTCGGTCAGGCTCATTCCCACTAGAGAACTGTCCTCCCAAAAATAACAACTGTAAATGAAGCAAACATGAGACCTGCTAGGATTGTTTGTCAGTTAGTGCAGTGAGAGTCCCCACACACAGGACAAAGGGCTACTGCCTAGACTGGGGCAGAGGGAAACTCTTCTCCAAGAAACAACAGAGGCAGTGACCGCACTGAGCACTTCTGGCTTCATCTGGGAATATTTTTGCCTAACAATGCATTCTTCATCCACTGTTTTTAGGGCTATAGGTAAAGGACAAACATGCCCTCCTCTTAAGCAGGCTGAAGCATAGACACAACTGATGAGCCCCTCTTCTATTCCAACAGTGGGACAGTGGAAGGAAAGAGCATCCTATTCTCCCCTGGCTGTGCAAAAAAGAAACAGGCATCCCCTTCCAAACAAGCTGAGATGGTAATTGCAGCCTATTGATTCTTTTCCATCCAAACCTCCAGTTTTTCCCTATTAAAAAATCCCAAAATGAATCACATTTACATAGTAGCTTACTCAGCCAATATTTACACTCAACCCAGTATTGACAAGAGACTCCTGAGTTGCAGAGAGGTAACTTATTCAAAACTCCTTTGTTTCCATGCTACCAGCAAATGTTTTAACAAATTTTGCAGTTACTGTATACGGTCTTGCATTTTTCAACAGCCAGCATCCATCTGAATAGCAGGGTGGAGAGGAACCTGATTTCAACAAAAGCAAGCATAGAGTCCTGCATCAGTACAGGCTAGGGGATGACCTGCTGGAGAGGAGCCCTGCAGAGAAGGACCTGGGTGTTCTGGTGGACAACAGGTCTGTTCAGTTTGAAGAAGAAAAAGCTAAGAGGGGATCTGATCAATGTTTATCAATATCTAAAGTGCAGGAGGCAATTGGATGAAGCTAGACTCTTTCCAGTGGTGTGCAGCAACAAGACAAGGAGCAATGGCCAAAAACTGGAACACAGGAAGTTCCATACAAATACACAGATATGAACTTTTGTATAGTGAGGGTGACAGAGCACTGGAACAGGTTGCTCAGAGAGGTTGTAGAGTCTCCTTCTTTGAGATATTCAAGACCCATCGGGATGCCTACCTGAGCAGCTTGCTGTAGGAAACCTGCTTTAGCTGAAGGGTTGGACTCAATGATCTCCAGAGGTCCTTTCTAACCCCTGCAATTCTGTGATTCTGTGATCTCCTGCTCCTTTACTCCTCGCCTCACAACCACTTATGTAGCTGCTTGAGGCGCATTTTCATTTGAAGCACTGGCCATCCTTCACATCAGAGTGACAGTGCATTATGAGAAGCCCAGGCAGGCTCAAGTGGGTGTCTACATCCAACCCATGATGGTGTAGTTTAACTGTGAATAGAGTAGAAATCAAAATATTTCAGTTGGAGGGGGCCTACAAAGATCAAGCCCAACAGAATGATCATTTTGGGGCTAACCAAGAGTTAAAGCATATTATTGAGGGCATTACCCAACTATCTCCTGAATAGTGATAGGCATGGGGCATGGATCACCTTGCTAGGAAGCTTGTTCCGGTGTTTGACCTTCACCATAAGGAAATGAGGTTCCTAATACCTAGTCTGAATTGTGAACATTGCGTCAAATCACAGCAACATTTGGAAAGCTTATATATATTGATCAGTACTTTTTTTTCTAAAAACCTCCATGGCTTTTAAGGATCATGAGGAAAACAGAAGAAGGTGTCTGTTCAAATCACATTTATTTCCTGTAACTGGAGTGAAATTCCCACTTGTGAGAGATCTGAATCACCCCAAGTTTCCCTCTGTCTGGACTACACACCACAGTTCTCTGCTAAAAATTTTAAATTTTAAAATATTTTACAGTACACAAATCTTACAGGTGAATGAAACACTTCCAGTCCCACAAAATGGCCAAAGAGCACCTGAATACTGCACACAATTATGTAAACAAATCTTATCAAACCTAATGTGGTGGCTTGCAGAAAGTCCGCCTGTAATCAGTACACTCTCCAATGGGTTTGATTACATTATCTCTCAGTATACACACAGAATCACAGTATTGCAGGGGTTGGAAGGGACCTCAAGAGATCATTGAGTCCAGCCTCCCTGCAAAAGCAGGTATCCTACAATAGGTCGCACAGGCAGACATCTATATGGGTCTTGAATATCTCCATAAAAGGAGACACCACAACATCTCTGGGCAGCCTGTTCCAGTGCTCCATCACCCTTACTGTGAAGTTCTTCTACGTGGTAGAATGGAACTTCCTATGTTCAAGACCCATACATGTTACTGCCCTAGCAAGCTAATGAGTGGCCACTGAGATGGCTCTAGCAACCCTAAACCTTTATTGTGCTATCTCACACATCCTGCTACCACGTTACAGGAGTTTCCTCTAGCTTTTCTGGTCTGAAGCTTTTTTTTTTTAACTTTTACATACATATTTTTGCAATATTCACATAAAATCTTTTGCAGCAGTCACAGAGACTGACTGACAGAGATGCTCTCTGTTGCCCTGCAGGATCTCAGGAACCAAGCCAGCAAAAGCAGTGCACCAACAGCCATCTGGAAGAAGTATCAAACTGCACAATCTTTGCAGCACAGGTATCACTACAGCAGACAGAGCAGAAACTCAAATGATTTTTGTTGCCAAGTTTTTGCACATCGCCAATGACTGCACTATTCAATGGAGTGCTGACAGTGAATCACTGTAGCCACTGTCCCTAAAGATCTTCTGTCCATTAGGCTGCAGATTTCCTGTGACTTTCCCGATTCAAACTCAGGACATCACCTCAGGTGCAAAGTTTAAGTGTCCTCGGCCCTCCTGATGTCTCAGCTTGCTCTGACCGTGGCTCTCAAAGGACAAAACACTGCAGAGGAAAGGGAGTAGAAGAGAGACAGAAATAGCCTGCAATAGTCTGTTCTCCCCTAGAAAGGAGCAACAGTGGCACAGGGACCGATGAGAGAAAGAACACATGCAAAAGAGGGGATGAGAATCAGAGGGATACTGGAAAGGCAAGACTGAAAAACATTACAGTGTGTGATCAGAAGGAAGAGAAATTGAGAGGAAACAAGGAAAATTCCCCCCAAAGCTCCAGGGAGGATCTCAGCCTCTCACACACAGTGCTTTGATGGCTTTCAGCACAAAAAAACACACAGACTACACCCAGTATCTTTAACTTTGACCCAAACTCACAGTGCGTCATTGACAGCAGGGCACAATGCTGTATGTCCATACTTTATGCTTCCTGAGAAATCTGAACTTAACTGACACGTGAATTTCACTAATGCCTGACTCTCCATCACAGAAGCATTGCTATTTTTTGCCAGTTTTGCCATTTTATGTTAGAAACCCAAGTGGCAGGCCTTGGACCAGGTATGCAGCTGGCTGCCAAGCAGAAGAGCTACACAAATGTGGATGGATCGACCTTGTGTGCCTGCGGGGATTGTCCTGATATTTCTAAAGGCAAATTTTCCTTTTGGTTCTTCTAGTCAAAATTCTTTGCTTTATCTCAAAGGGTTTGAAATTGACATGGAATTAAGTTTAAGTGAACCAGAAAGCAAGAATGCCTTGTTGTTTCAAAATCAAAATTATGATTTGATGATTATCTTGACCTGGTTACGTTTAATTAAGGTTTCCTTTGAGTCAATATCAACCAACATTTTTCTCAGGTTCCCCATCAAACCAAAAGCTAAGCCAGATCATCTGCACAAACCTATTTAGCAAGATCTAATAAGAGAAAACATGAGATGCATGGTGTAATAGCAGCTAAAGGCTCGCACTAGTGTGTGCTGCAGCCCATGGGCAGATCATGTGAAAGGCATCACTATATCCCATCAGATTAAAGGAACTTAAGATATAGGCGTGAATGTCCTTATTGCACCCCGATAGCTGCAAGACGCCGTAAAAGAGACTCATGCAGTGAGGTCAGCTCCAATTCAAGTTGCAGGTAGCTCTACACCATGTTCTTTCCATACAATTTTGTAGAATTCTCAGGACAAAGTACTCCATTTCCAGACTAAGCCCAAACAAGGACTTTCTGTAGGACTCCAATTGGTGTACTTCAACCCTAACATTCAGACGACATCTTCTAACATGACCTTCAGTTTTGCATGCCATGCTGTTAGCAGGCACCTTGAAAATAAATCCAGTTCTGGCCACGTGCAGTGCTCACTGAATTTGAGCTGGAGATAGAGAACCTGATTCTTACCTAAAAATCAGGAGGTGACACCTTATGCTTCCCTAGCAGGGTCATATTAACTGAGCTGGCAGATTTGCTAGAATTAGATTTCTCTGTTGAGCTGGTGCAGCACTGTGATGTGTCAGCACATACAGCACTTCAGATATGTAAGTTTAAGTCATTGATTGAAGATCCAGCTTCCAGAAATAACGTTGTGTCCTTTAAAAGGAACAACCTTCGTTTTGTATTAGTGCATCACAGCTAAAAAAGTAATAATTTAAAGAAATCTACCAATCTTGGGAAAATTTCAGTAGCAATTATTGAGTTCAGAGGCATTTAAGCTTGCTTCCAACATCCAGTTGAATACTTAAGCTTCCCTGTGCTGGCTTTTGCTCTGCAGAACAACCCTCGAAGGTGGCAGATAACAATGGTTCCAGCTCAGAGGGTTTTAGGGACACCCAAAGTACGTGTGGGCACCTCCATGGCAGCAGCAGCTCTAGGACAGGCACCAAAATATGGGGAACGTCGTGTTTGGTCCTTGTGGGCTCTGACCCCAGCCATCCCTTCCTCGTGTTCTGCACTTCCCAGCAATTCATACCTATGCATGTTGGACAAACGCAACCAACAGGAGCTTGTAGGGTATTTTCCATTAAGTATTTCAGTTTGTTACTTAAAAACTGCAGCATGAAAAACACAGGCAGTACCAACAGAAAGAAGAGGCTGGGCAAGAGTGGGAAGGGTGATCAGAATAATGATGGTGGTTCCTCAGTGGATGCCACTGATGGATGTCAGTCTGGTCCAGAGCCCACAAGAACAACTCAGAGTCACATGTAGTTACTTCCTAAATAGACAAGACCACTTATGTTGGTAATATATTTTAAAAGTTAAAGATTAGTGCCCAGAAAACATATCCAGCTCCCACAGTTCATGGGAGGGTCAATACAGGTGCCAAACAGTGTTTGCAAATGCCATTGGAAACGCCCTAAACACAAGAGCCACCTTTCTAGAGACCTTAACATGACACAAGGTGTCAGACTGTATTCTAGACCACTCCAGAAGGCCAGGACAGGTAGTCCAGGTCAGTTCAAATAGCACTAAGTGGGTATGGTTAGGAAACAAAAATCACATTGCGTTCAAGATGCTGAAACACAGGTTCCTACAGGTAGACAACTGCACTTCCCCCATGTTCTTGAGGAGATCAAATGAGCAGACCCTGAAGCCTGGAACATGGCTCACACAGTACGCTGGAGCAGACTACACGGGAGCTGCCACTTTTCTGAGCTGAAGCCTGGGTCAGTCTCTTGTCTTCAGAAACAGACGCTAAGGCAATAAAAGCAATATAAACACACACAACAGTAGTTTGCCTGCATGTTTCAAGTCTCTTGTCCTGTACAGATGTTTTCTGAGGACCATGTCTGCTAACAGAAAGTTTCACACTGTGGTACTTAATTCCATTCTGATGTATGAGCTGTCAAGTGACAGTCAATTTGCATACCTCTGACTTATCCATTTGCATACCTCTGACTTATCCATTTGCATACCTCTGACTTATCAGCATCTTCACTGAGCAGATAACAAACATTACATATTCTGATACAATCAAGCAGGACTACATACATCAGACAAGGGCAGGGGAATCTCTTCAACACTTTTCCTACATGCACCTCCATGCCTTAGCCTCTACCAGTAATCTCAGATAAGCAAAAAAATATCGCTGCTTCTCCCTTCCTGATCAGATGCTTCCTCCAAGAAGTTGTTTGCCCCTAAGTGAAAGCAAACGGCTTTTGGATGCCCAGGTTACAGCTGTGCTCTATGCCAACATCATACTTCTGAAAGAAAAAGGAGGGAAAAAAAAAGTGTGCTGAAAGGGAAAGAGAAGGGCAGGAAGGAAGGAATCTGTCACCGATTTATCTGTCCGCACAGAAATGATGACGATGTTTCAGATGAGACGCTCACAGACTTGTGCTTCCTTCTGCAAAGTATAGGATATGTAGAACGCACAGAAAACAGCCTGGTGCGAGGAAGGAAAAAGTTAAAGCAACTCTACTCACGGCATCTGGCCAGCAAACCCAAACAAAAACGCGTGCTTATCCGGCGTTCCTCAGCAGGCGCCATAAAAAGCTCCACCAGGTGGTGGGATTAACAGCATGTTAAATTTGCTGTGGAGCCGGATCTGCTCTTAGAAGCACATTTCTGCTTCACCACACTTCTGAAAACACTTCTGCAAGACGCCCTTAATAAAAAAGGTACTACTACTATCATTTAATAGCAGCATTTGCAATGTTTTGGGGATAAAGGATGCTCTTATAGCCAAGAGGATGGAACTTCCATCTGCATGACCCTCATTTCCCCCCAAATTACTCCCAGTTTTCCAGCAACAGAAAAGCAAATTGATTAGCAGATGCAAAGCCTTAAACAAAATGATGCTTAGTGCTAAAAGTTACCTTTGCAGTTGAGGTTCTCCCACTGTTACTAATATCGTCAAGTTTGGAAGAAAAAATGCAATCCAGGCTGTGAGTTCCCTTCTGGTTGGTCCAAACAGAGCAACTGGCTGCTCCCTTGCACAAGCAGACCACGCACAAACAGCAAGCCCAAAGAACAAGGGATTGGATTTTTTTCTCCTTTTGCTCTTTCAGGGACTGTGCTCTCACGTGCCCCTAGCAGAAAAGTGCAACGTAAGTCTGTCTGACAGAAGCGTCCTTCAGAAACTTGGTGGTAAAGACACCAGAAGCTGCTTGGGTAGGGCTACAGAGCAGGGCTCTGTCACTGCTTAGGATTTAAACCTGCTGAAATGTTACCCCCTCCCCCCCCCGCAGCACCCACATGGAACAAATGGAGTGAGGAAGTGGGAGAGGGATACAGCATCTAGTTCCCCAGGGACCTACATGGGGGCTCTGCCATCTCCACAATAACCAAGAAAATAAGTGCAAAACAAGAAAACTCACAAACCCTTTTAATTCACACCCAGCCATTCATAAGCTTGAAAATGTGTTCCACCATTAAAAACCATCATGTTCCCAGAAGAGCCCAGAAGGGACCTCAAGCACAGGCGTAAGCGGGACAGGGGACCTGGGGCAAACCCCAGCTTCTAACACAAGAGCAGCTCTGTCAAAGCACTACAGTGGGCAGCACCCCACGGGCTTTGGGTCAGGCCCTAAAAATTGAGACGGGGTGAAGAAAGACCACACGGGACACCAAGCAGGGATCCAACTATTCCAAAGCAAACACTCTGCACAGAGGTAGCCCTCCAGCAAAAGCCATGTGCGTAACACACAGGAGGAGCACGCTGCTCATCGAGAGGGTTCCCAGCTGTCAATGGCAGGAAGGCTCCTGTAAGGGGCAACGCTTCCTTGTGCCTTATGTCAGCGGAGAGCACCAATGCTCAGGAGGAACGCACGAGGATGGGATCGAAATAAAAGGTGGAGTTTCTTTTTCATATCCTCAAATTTCCTGTCTCTTTTCCATGCTGAAATTTAATTTCCTTTTCCAAGAGAGCTTTCGGAGCTTATGAAAACGGACCCAACAGATTACAAGGGCTTTGTCACCCTTCCAATCTCCCCGAAACCATCCGTAGTTCGGGAGGTTTTCCCTTCACATGTGTGCCCAGCAGGCAAAGATATACTTTTGACTTACGGTTATATAGGAGTGAGTTATTTTGGAGTACTGAACACACAGAAACTCAAGCTCCGTACAGAGTTGAAAAAAACCCACACACATCTAAGTGAGTCGATGCGCTCCAAGGCGATTTTGACCGTTCTGTTTGCATTTTCCCCACAGCTGAGATCCACCACGGCACGCACCAAGGTTGTGTGCTCGCCACACAGGAGACACCAAGAGCCGTACGAACACCTCACAAAGTGCTGGCCTCGAAGATTAGTTATTTACACTCTGCTGGAAATTAATTCTGCCGGCGGAGATGTGCGGGTACCTAAGATTCGCTTCCTTCCTCTAACGGAGCAATAATGGCACAATGAGGGGAAAAAAAAAAAAAAAGAGAAAAAATAATGATAATAGAAAAGCGGGACTGTGGCAGGCGGACGGCTCGGGGGCGGCGGGCGGGGCCCGGAGCGGCCCCGGGGATGTCCTGAAGTTGCGCCGCTCCCGCCGCCCCCGCGGCCGCTCCCCGCGGGGCTCTCCCGGCTGCGCGGGCGCTGCCTCCCCGCAACGGAGCGGGCGCGGCGTCGGAACCGCTCTCTGCTTCTGGGTGAGAAGAGAAATAGCCCCCAAAGGAAGAACTTAACGAGGAGCGGGGAGGGAGGGGTGGCTCCCGCCGCGCGTCTGCGGCGGGGTGAGCGAGATTTGCAGGTAAGCGGGAGGAGGAGGAGGAGGAGGAGGAGGAGGAAGGCGGCGGAGGGGTCCCGCGGTACTCACGGCGGGGCGCGGGGGGCCGGCGGGCGGCCAAACCCCATGGCCGGCGGTGGGCGATCGGCGCTGCGGCGGTGCTGCTGCTGCTGCTACTGTTACTGCTTCCTCCGCCGCCCGCGGAGCTGCTCCGGGCGCCCCGTCCCTCCCCTTCCCTCCCGCCCGGCGCTCATATAGCGCGCCCCCAGCCAGCCACGTGGACGGAGCGGGGCCCCCGCGGCTCCTCCTCGGAGCCGGGCAGGGCGGTACCGGGGCGGCCCCCATCGGCAGCCGCCTCCCGCGGGCTGTGCACGGGGCTCCGCTGTCCGGTGGGCGCCCAGACACCCCCCCCCCCCCCCCCCCCGCGAGGCCCGTTACCTGCTCCTCAGGTCACCACCCCGAAGGGCCTTCGGTCCGCCCGCATCGCTGGGTCACCAAGACTGTCCTCGCAGGGATCCCGGAGATGATGGCAGCAGGAAAAATTGGAAGGAAATTCAGTGCTTCCCAGGGGCAAAAGTGTGTTTTGCGTCGTTAATAACAATAATAAAAGAAGTGCGCGTCATAAATAATATCTTTCTTGCGTCTCGCATCTGACATTTTTAAGATTGCTATAAAATGCTGTCGAATTAAAAAGCGTCATTAAAGGAACCCCCCGACAGATACATTCAACTGATAAAGTGTCTGCTCTAACTATTTAACAACATAATGCCGGCTTTTTTAGTGTTGGTGTGCGAGGGTTGGAGCCAAGCCGAGAAGCGCGGAGGTTATAGCACCTCCAGAAAAGCAAGTACTGCTCTGCTCCTCTCCCCGGTCCCACTGTGGGCCGTAGAACATACACATCCACAGCACATGGCAGGGGTGAGCTCTGAAGGATGCTGGGCAGCTGGGGAGTAACTAGCTCTGTGATGCATATGAGTTTACAGTTATTAATCTATTTACTGAAACTGCCCACGTTGTTGGTTTATTGCATCCAGCACAACTGACTTCCACTGGAAGCTGTAAGGCGCTACGTAGGAGCTGTAAGTCATCAATCATTGCCGAGCTCATTTCCATAGAGTTATATTAGTGAAAGGCGTAAAGTGTGATTGCAGACCGGTGCCACGTTGTGTACCGCTCTGTGCAGATATTTGCATTTGGGTTTAAGCGCCTGCAACAGGCTGAGCATAGACCCACAGACCCACAGATCCATGAACTAGCTCGTAAACCCATAGGGGGACTCCCCCATCCCCAACTCTGCCTCTGGTTGCTACAGAGCAACATCATGTTGTGCCCTTCGTAAGCGGGGTGCGGAAGAAGTTAAATCAAAAGTAAAGAGGGTAAAAAAAAATACTTTGTTTAAAAAATATTTTACAAAGAGCATATTAACACAAAGAATTACTGTCGGGGGGAAGTGGAGTATTAAATAGCTCTTTCCCCAGGAGCTGCTGGAGGTGGTATAGCTCCTGAAGGAACACTGTGCAGTCAACCATGACAGTTTCTGTAACCCTCCTATACCTTCGAGCAAAGTGGTTGAGTTTTCTGCTTCGTTTGCTTCCTGATGACTGTGGGTAAGTGGGTCTGTCTGCAAGGGCGTCTCTGGGAATGGCTTGCCAGCTATCGGGCCTGTGGGTTGCCACCTACAAAAATGTTGAGGTTATGGAGAGAGAGATGAGATCTCCCAAGGTTGGGGAGATGGAACTAGATGGACTTTAAAGTCCTTTCCAACTCGAGCCAGTCTGATTCTATGATATCCTGTATCCGTGCCATGGTGGAGCATGGAGAAGGGCCTTGGTGGAACATGGACAAGTGCCATGGTGGGGCATGGAGAAGGGCCTTGCTGGGGCATGGAGAAGTGCCATGGTGGAGCACAGAGAAGGGAGTTGGTGGGGCATGGAGAAGTGCCATGATGAATCGTGGAGAAGGACATTTGTGGGGCATGGAGGAGGATCTCAGGTCTCAACCACCGCCACCACAAGCAGCAAGAAGCTGAACCAGGAAGAGAGAACAAGACCACATCCCCCTGCAACAGCAAGCGTGGAACCTATTTCTCTTTGTTCCATCCGTGTTGCACTCAGTTAACTTCTTTGGATGCTTGTAACTTCTCTTCTGCTCCCCAGTGTGTGTGCAGGTAGCAATGCTCTCTGCTAATGTCGTAGTAATTACAGCAGGATTCAGCCTGGAGGGTTGGATCTGCTCCCCTTTGTATCTCAGCATTTCCCTACCAAGTGTCATTTAGATGTTTTTGGGAAAGACTCCAGGATTTGTTTCACAGACAATATTTCCTCAACAGCTCAGTGGATATGAAATAGTTTGAACTAACCATGCAAATCTTGCTTGTCTTCTTATGTGGATAAACGCAATCTATTCTAAACTCAGGGCCAGGGCTTTCAGCTGCTGATGGGGGATCACTATGCAGACATCAAAGCAGCTCTATCAGCTTTCACCAAGTGGGGATCCAGCTCTTTGTTCATATTTTAAAATTCAGAAACTGTCTAGGTAAAGCATTTTTCTCTATAATTTTAAGTAGCCAGTATTTTATTTTATAGCTGTTCCCTCGGTGGCAGGATTGTTTAAAGGCTCTTCAAGGCTGAAGGAATTAAAAATGAATAATTTAAAGCTGGTCTATGATGCAGAATTTTTAACATATGTTTTACAAGCCATGAAGAACAATTTTTTTTGTCTTGTCAGTACATGTTTCACAAACATGCTGTGCTGGAACCAAAACCCTTTTTATTTAAGACTCAGATTTGAGCCCTCCTATGCATCGACACAGTGGTGTGCTGATGTCTACAAGCTGTAGCAGGGAAATCATTATCACTGGCACTGATCAGAAAAGAGGAGAAATGAAGCAATTTCACTGCTTTTCTCCCCTTACACACTGGTAAACCAGGTGTGGGCAGAACTGATGCTCGCTCACCTCGAAACACCCCATCCAGAGGAGCTGCAGTTTGCTCAGTGTTAAGCTACGGAAGGGCCGGACCCAGGCAGTGGCAGAGGAGGATCTGTGAGACCCTGACGCTCACAGTATGATGACTTTGGGCTGTTTTTTTTAAGGTTGGACATATTTTTTTTTGCCAGCCTCCTGTTAACTTCCTAAACAATGTAGTGCTTGGAACATTAGCTTAGTCACTCTTGGCACTTTTAATAAACGATGCTAATTGCTGGTAAGTACCCAGTGATTCACATTTTATTGGCTTTGCTTCTTGTCCCTCCCTGACTGCTTGCAACCAATGATGCAGATGCTCAAAGTCAGAATGGGTTTCAGCCTCACTCACCTATGTCCACACACTTCCTTATTTCCCTGGATTGACCAGCACGTCATGTCTGTTTCATAATAACCCCAGATTTGCAATTAAAATAAATTATTTTGATTATTTTAAAAGCTTTTTGGGACCAGAACCAATGTCATGTATTTCAACAAGATGGAAGTTGAGAGTGCAGATTGGGCTTGTGTTCGGTCTCTCTGCATTTGGGCTCTTTGCAGTAGGTAACCTGCCATCTTTCAAACAAGCCAATTGCCATTGTGTCTTGGCCACGAAGAGTAAGTTAAAATAGAAAACCAGCATTTGGTCTGTATGCAGTTGCCAAGAAGCTATTTCTCCTCGCCTGTGTAAATAAATTGTCATTCAGAATGGCTGGCTCGCTCCAAAATATTCACAATGAAATTTAAGTGCCATAGGCTGGATCAATGGGCTAAGGCCAATTGTATGAGCTTCAGTAAGACCAAGTGCCAGGTCCTGCACTTTGGTCACAGCAGCACCATGCATTGCTGTGGGCTTGGGGCACAGTGGTTGGAAAGCTGCAGGGAAGAATAGGATCTGGAGGTACTAGTCAGCGGCCACCTGAACATGAGGCAGTAGTGTGCCCAGGTGGCCAAGAAGACCAATGGCATCCTGGCTTGTATCAGAAATTCTGCAGTCAGCAGGACCTGGGAGGTGATCATCCTCCAGTGCTTGGCACTGGTGAGGCTGCACCTTGAGTACCATGTTCAGTTCTGGGCCCCTCACTACAAGAAAGACATTGAGTTCCCGGAGTGTGTCCAGAGAAGGGCAACAAAGCTGTGAAAGGTCTGGAGCACAAGTCTTACGGGGAGCAGCTGAGGGAACTGGGATTGTTCAGTCCGGAGGAGGCTCAAGGGAGACCTTACCGCTCTCTGCAACTCCCTGAAAGGCGGTTGTAGCGAGGTGGATGTCAGTCTTTTTTCCCAGGTAACTGTGACAGGACAAGAGATAATGGCCTTAAGTTGCGCCAAGGGAGGTTCAGGTTGGATATTAGGAAGAATTTCTTCTGAGAAAGGGTAATGAGTTATTGGAACAGACTGCCTGGGAAGGTGGTGGAGTCACCATCCCTGGAGGTGTTCAAGAAAAGGGTAGATGTGGTACTGAGGGACATGGTTTAGTGGCATGGTGATTGGTTGATGGTTGGACTAAATGATCTTAGAAATCTTTTTTTTCCAACCCAAATGATTCTATGATTCTGTGATTCACTAAACCATGCTACCAATGGCGGAAAGAGGAGACATGTGGGAGCATGGCCAACAAGTGCCCCATCCCCAGCTTCCCCACTATTTCTGCTGATGCAGACCATTGTACACACTGAAATGCTGCCTGGTTGCTGTCACAACTGATATTACTGACCTGCCACAGAGATATATAGTGTCTCCAATCCAATGCCAACTCCCCACAGATGGTTTTACTGTTAAATCTATATATTTTTATTGCAGCTAATCATACACGTTTATAACGTATTGTACAGAAAGACACCTGTTGTCTATTAGGTTTAGCTGTGAAGGAGATTAAATACTTCAAAACTTTGTAACCATTAGGATTATTGACCATGACAGAACTCTACACAATTTGTTTGTTCTGACTGATATGAGAGGCAGTTAGTCTACATAAATGTCATTTCCACTGAGAAAATGAATAATATTCTTTATCTGAATGCACAAAAGGCACTGCCATTACTTTGCGTACATTGCTTCATAAGAGCAGTAAGTATGGGGGTCGCTCCAAAAGTAGTGCCTCCTGCTTATTTCCGTGGAAACTACAACAGATACAAAGAGCACAATAACACTATTTGATAGAACAAATTCTCAGTTACAAAACACTATTTTTCAACATAGTTGCCACCATTAGCTAGGCAATTTAGACAGAGACAAACAAGAGCATGCACAGTGTGTTCATAAAAATCTGTACCATTGGAGGTGACCCATTGTCACTGTCACTGTTGCTACTGCTGACATGCACCACCCACCGCCTCAGTGTGCTCACTTCCACTGTTCAGTCTCCGCAGACATTCAGCAAGCGTCTATGAATGTCAGTGGTTGCCATTTTTTTCTCATGGAGGAATTAAATGACAAGCTTTTCTTTCACGGAAAAAGGTGGTGAAGTCACTGACCCTGGAGGTGTTCAAGAAATGTTTAGACGTTGTACTGAGGGACGTGGTTTAGTGGGAAATATTGGTGATAGGTGGATGGTTGGACTGGATGATCTGGGAGGTCTTTTCCAACCTTGGTGATTTTATGATTCTGTGATTCATACGCGCTTCTTTGTCAGACACCATTTAGTCACACTGCCCCTCTGCTGCCATCTGTCACATGGCAACAAAATGTAATGAGATATTGGTAGGAAGGTTCAACCTCTACTGCCACACCACCACCATCTGCCTCCAACATTGTTGGACAGCATGATAAAATAGGAGGCATTACTTTTGAAGAAGCCCTTGTACATAGTAAAAACAAGATTGTAAACATTATAGATGTATCTGATGACAATTGGCTTTGCCAGAATTGGTGGACTCTGATTTCAGGTGTTGGCTTATTTTTTGCAGACAATGCCCTGGACTTATGTTGTATCTCACTTCGGATTTTGCATAATTGTGATCGTGTCCTCTAATCCAAAACGTACAAATGACAGCTGGTTCTCTGTTCTTGAGAATTGTTAAGAGATTTGAAACAGGGTTTTAGATCAAGTTCTCAGCCTCCAAAATGCCCAGAATTAGACTCTGAGATAGAGGGGCTTTAAAAGCAAAGAGGAAAGAATCAAGGAAGCATGCAACACCTTTCTCTGGTTGATGTTGGAGTTCAAAAAGCAAGGAAGCTGCAAGAGTTGAGTGGGACTGATGCATGGCTGGTGGTCTCAGCACCTGGGTGTAGGACTGCGTCTGAGATGGCTCTCATATCAGAACATTTTTTTCTTTGAGATCAAATTATAATGCAGAGAGCATTTTCAGCTTTTAGGACTCCTTAGTGCCGGATATGGGAGCATTTGCTGTGGATAGAGGTTGTGATATGGCACAACTTGCTCTCAGTAAGTATCTGGGAAAGTCAGAAAAACGTTTCAGTGCTGTAGCACATAAAAACACACAGTAAATACCAGAAGCTTGATTAGCAGAAGTATGCAGCAAGTCTGGATCTCAAGCCAAGCCCTCAGCAAACTCACATAAAAACAATCCCAGCTATGAAATACTGCCTTACTTTTATACTCTTAGATAAATGTTGTGGGGTTTTGTTGTTGTTGTTTTTCTGCAAGGGCAACATAAAGTTCAAAAGAAATAATAAACAGAAGATAGGAATAAAACACTTCGAGGGTATTATAAATTAGATAAAACTGTGGTACATCTGCCAGAATAAAGGAGGTTAAATTCATGTTGAAACATTCATCAGCTGTCTATAAGTTACTGGAGAACAATGAATGACAAAAGCACATAAAAAGAGGGTAAGTAGTAAATAAGTAACTACGGCAAAGAAGGATAATGTGTACTTTTGGAGTGTTTTATACACCTGTAACATGCACAATCTCCCCAACATAAAGAACCATTTTAGGTAGTTCAGATGTCACCTACAGAAAGGGCCAAGATTAAAATTCACCTGATTTATCTTTGTGCAATCTTAAGCCTGTAGTGCCTCAGCCACTTCAGCTCAAAATCCTCATCTGTTCCCAGCTGAAGACTTGAAAACTTGTGCATTAACTGACTGTGCAGTTATTAGCATCATTTCATTTCATTCCATTTCATTTCAGCTACCCCCAGGATAATCAGGAATAAACTAGAAGGTGAGATTAGATTTAGACGCAGAAAACAAATGTTGGTGAGGTTGAAGTGTCTATTAGGTCTGTGTTTGAGTCTCCAGCCCACAAGAAGAATGGCAAGCAAAGCCTGTTAAAGAAACATTTTGACAAGATTGTTTTTTTTTTTTTTCTTGTGACTCAAACAAAATAAATATAGTAACATAGAAGAACCTTTTCAAAGTCAGGCTTGTGTGCCTGTCTCATCAGTACCAGCTAACTGTTTCATCTCTCTTGAATGTCACAGAAGCACACAAACTCTGCCACAATGCAGTTTTTGAGATAAATATTCTCCCTCAAAGGACAATGCACGTGTTACAAGAGCTCTACATGCTGTGTTAAGTTAAACACACTAAGAAAACAAAGCACTAATTCTATGTGGAAGTCATCCCCTAGGAAAACAATGAGAAGAACTATGAACCACACCTGACAGATGTTAGTCACAGCTCAGTTTACTGTGGAATGACACTTATGCTCGTTGGTAGAAAAGGAACATAATAAGCTACATATAATAGAAAAGATTTTTGTCTTGCCAGGTGTAAATGTTGAGATAACATTGCACAATCCCTTCAGCTGGTGGGACAAGCTGAGCAGGGATAAATGGTGGAGACAGAATTGCTCCAGGGAATGCAGCTGAGCAGTGGGGCTGGGGGTAGTGCTGATGTTAACCCACAGGCTTGGAGCTCCATGTAGAACAGAGTATCTGAGATGCTACTAGAGGAAAAAAAGAAGTCTAGTAATTGAAGTGGTCTGGAAAAATTAAATCTCTCAGATGTAGACTGGAAAATATTTAGGTTGTATTATTTCTCTGCAGACTTACTCACTAAGGTTGCATTAAGTCATCCATAGCGCTGTTTCATACCTGATGTTAACAAATCAGCTGCTATAGAAGGACTTGTCATAACAGATGACTGTGCAGTAACTGATCGTGACCTTTTTTTACTTAAATTGTATGTCTAGATAAAGAAAACCAAGATTACAACTACGAGTACCTGATTTCAGAAGGCCAAAGTTGGATGAACTAAGGGATTGCTTTAATGATCAGAAATGAAAGCCGGACAAGAGAATTCAAAGACTTGAAAATACTCTTTTTGTAAACCAGATGGATGCAGCAGTTAGATCATAACCTACATTGAAGAAGTTGGAAAGAAATTTATTTAAAAAAAAAAAAATGACAGTTAATCTAAGATTTTTATAGTGTCATATTGTAGAACAAATTCAAAAGGAAACATTAATTTAAGATCTGGAGATAAATATAAGATACATAGATAATGGGATAAAAGGCAACCTGTATTTACCAGAAAGAGATTAAACATGAAAAATTTGTAAGTGTATTTGAGACAGAGTGGTTCTCAGGGGAAGATTAATGTAGCAGATTATATTCGCCTGGTCTTTGATGAAGCAGGTGAACTGGTACTACTTGGACTACTGGTGGTTCTGCTAGAAGCTAGAGGTGAATGAGACTAGTGGGTCAAAGTGTATGTGTGCTGAGTATGAGCTATCAAAACTTACAGACAGAGCCAAACTATTCATGCTTTATGTAAAAGTAGATTCAAAATAGTTCCTTATGAAGATATGGGGAAGAAGGCCCATCCTGCATTATATGCTGACAGTCCACATTTACCACTGTTAATTAAATACACTTGTGGCTCAAAATAAGCCTCATCCAAGGCTATCATGCCTTTGCACTGTTCCCAATCTTCTACCCTCTCCCTGCATCTATAGAAAGGCTTGGGCTGGGGGTTAGGGTTAGGATTTCCAGCTTCATGGCTGGAAAGCAGTCAGCAAATTTGAGGGAGCTGACAATGTGCACTTTAGACCAAGTGAAATGAGGTGAAACCTACCCTTAGGAATGAATAGAACCATCTGCCTTGAGATAGCAGCTCTTCATTTGCTTCCAATTAAAGAGGGGGAAAATTCTGGTATATGAGATGACTCTAAGCTGCCAGCATGATGGAGCCGTGAAATGGGCAAATGAGATTTGCTCAGCCTACTGAAATGAAAGCTGAGGGGGAATCTGATTGCTGTCGATTAATTGGGAAGTAAATGGCAGGGAAGGGGGGAATGTGTAGCAGGTAAAGGAGCAATGAGTATCAGCTGCAGGTGAATACATTGAGGTTGTGAATTAAAATAATGCTACTAACCAAGACAAAATGATGCAAAAAAGCCTCCGCTGGAGAAGGGTGAGCAAGCTTGTGATGTTTACATATGGGGCTTGATACATTTATGGGGAAAATTTTATGATGCGGTTTCCTGTATGAGTATACAACTGATCTTGATGGATCAGACTTTAGTATCCTTATATAAGCAAATGTGGTTTGATGTCGTGTATGCTCAAGGAAATACAGCATAGCAAGTGGCATCCATTATATTGCACTGAAAAGGGTAAGAAACAAATGACATTGCACAGCCTGGCAGGGATTCTGCAGGTCCCAGCAGGGCCACCATCCAGCACCCTTTCCAACCTCTCCAAGGGGCAAAGGGTGGCCTGCTTTGCTCCTATGAGAGTACTGAGGTTATGATAAGATGGAATGAAGCTGCAAAGAGGAAGCTGCATGTCATGGGAAATGCCACTGAGATCTGGTACTATTAGTATCTTCACATTATCAGTCACATGCTATGCAACATTAAAGTTTCCCACAGATATCTTGTTCCAAAATATAGTTTCTAAATGTTGGGGTTTTGGCAGAAGAAGGATTATCAATTAAAAAAATAAAAAATAAAGCTAGTGGTACAGTAATGTTTTACAGCAAAATATGAGCTAGCATTCATTTTCCTATTTTTACTGCTAGTTTGTCTCACTGAACACACTTTTTGTCTTTACTGTCTTTTTCCTTCCTTCAATTATACTTTGAGCAGTTTGAGAAGTCAAAAGAAGTTTTGATCAAGATATGAGGGGGAAAAAACCCTGCTACAGTACTGGCTGACATTCCAGTCTCACCACTGTTAATTAAAAAAGGATGTGTTTCAAAGCAAGTTTCATGAATTCATACAGGGCTGCAATGCCTTCACAGTTTTCTTCCCCCTTTACAGCAGGAGGACATTCTTCCTTGGTAGAAGTTTTTCCCTGAGCACTGAAACTTGATCTATCAATAACTGCAGACATTAGGGCTACACCCTCAGCATAAATCAGCTTTTTAGCAACTCTCATGGTTTTATGATGATCTGCATCAGGCAGTGATCTACCTTCATCATTGGGTAGGACACTCATTATATCTTTCCTTTCTTCTGCCATTCACATCATTAACATTTCTATCTAAGCATTAACCAGTGTAAATTACGTATCATAGGGATGCAGGTCTTAGGTAAGGAGCTGAGAGGAAGCAGTTTTCTAAGAAATAAAATGCTGGGCTGTTACATTCTCTTTTTTTACCACTGTATCTCCATAGGTTTTCTCGCTGTCATAACCTTCCCCTCCGGACTTCAGAAATCCACCCATTCTGCCACATGTAAGGTGCTGTTTCTCTGTTCTCTTCTTTGTTCTGTATTAAATCCTATGTGCTGCCATCATTGGGCAACATCTGTATCTCTCACACTCTGATCGTTCCCAGCAGTTCCCATCATGGATCAAGGACTTATCCAGTATGAACCTGGCTTATACCCCAGCCACCACCAGCTGAGATACCGTCCTTACGGGATGCTCTCATGTCTCTGAGAAGAGAGATGCAGATCTGAACTAAGGTCTGAACTGAGCCTGACATGCGTAGTCCCGTGCAAATCTTTCTTTTTGGCTGAACACACTCAGTCCCTCAAATCCCCATTTGTCACTTAAAAGAGGTAAAAGAGGAGTAAGTCATTCCTTCCAGGGGTGGCACCTCAGGCAGCTTGTTCATTTTGGCTTGTGAAGTTCTTCCTAAAAGTGGCTGATCAAATCCTTGAGAACTTTCTCACAACTTCATAAGGTACAGTTATGGACAAAAAAGATTAGGTCTCCTTTTTTAGCAGTCAAAAGAATTTGCTGCATTTTCACGTGTTTCTGTTCAGTTGATTGGCTGGCTGGTTGATTGGTTGTGGGTTGGTTGTTGGGTTTGGGGCATTTTTTCTATTGTTTTGTTTGTTTGTTTTCTTTGTGTTTATTTGTTTTCCAGCAGAGTGGAAAAGAGTGTGGACTTTTCAGCATGCATGCTTCAAAATAAATTTAAGACAGAGATTAGCCAAATGATCTGGACAAGTCATCTGCTCTATTTTCTGGGGCAACCCAGCCCACAGGGGTTTATCCAAGGAGCCCTTATTAAGTCAAAAAAAGGAGTGTTGCCCTGAAGAGGTATTTTGGAAAGATACCTTTACCTGACAGTGGGCTTTCTCAATCATTTTACAAACAAAACCTTCTGGATTTTTGCATGTGTCTGACTGTTTCAACCTCCAGCTGTTAATTCTTGTTTATCTCTTTTGGATAACAATATCCATCGGAAACAAATGTCTTCATCTGAAGGTCCCCTGCATTATAACCACGTTAGCACCATGATCTGCTTCTAATGAATTAAGTAGACTGAGCTTTTCCTGTCTCTCAGGTGAATACCTCTGACCAGATGTGATCTTCTACCCAACAGATGGCTGTACAGCACTACTCACCATCGTCTCCCTTTGAAGGCAGCGCGGAGAAATGAGTCCTTCCAGAATGAAATTCATCTAATTCTAAAGTGGATGTTTGAAAACAGGCTAGATGAATGTCCCTCACAGCATTTCTATTTCTCTCTAGCAACAATCAAGGAAGCCTGTGGTGACTACCTCTTGTGTCAAAGCCTGCATTGTAGACTTCTGTATTTAAGTAAGATGGACCTCTCTTTCCAGCTGTGATTTTTCCAGCTTCAAATCATTTCCTTCCTCACACAAATGAGACTTAGAAACATCTTGAGCAGATGCATGACTTTAATATCCATGTATGAGGATACTCCCACTTAAGTGCTGGGGCTGCATACTGGGGCAGTTGACTGAAAATTTGGTGAGGGACGTATAGCTGGATTTCAAAATACATGTTGCCCACAGTCTGCATTTTGTGTTATTTGTACTTTCTGAGTGAGGAGTATGTGGCAAGAATGAGACAACACCTTAATATGTATGGTCCTCCTAGAAAAAGACTAGGTTATGTAACGATTAATCTTGGTATTTTTGTTCTATATGTTTTCCATTTTTTCTGATATTAGCATCCCCTGTAGCACCACAGTTCCTTTCATCCAACTTGGTTTTCTAGCATCAGCTGCTCAGCTGTATCTGATCACACCAGGCTCAGCCACTAGTCCAGCCAGCCAGCTGCCAGATTTTCTTTTTTTAAATAAATACAAACATCTGTCGAGTTGTAAAGCAGAGAGCAATGAATCCAACTTTGTTTTTTTTTTTTTCTCTCCGACTTGAAGAAGACAACCAAAGAATTGCACAGTCTCTGCAACAAAAGACAAAGGATTCATGTAGTTGGACAAGTTCCCTTTATTTTAAACCAGATGAGTTTAAGCGTCAGTGTGTTGCCCATCACTCTCATAGAGTTTTATTAGGTCTACATGAAAGAAGTAATGTAAATCCTTTCTCTTGACCAACAGCCCTGTTTAAGCTCTTCTGTGATAAATATTATCACTATTACATGACTATTGCTTACTCACCTGGGCAGCAGCCACTGCTCAGTAGGAAATTACGTAAGTGTTGCTGGCATGGAGAAATGAGAATTTTTTTCCCATCCTGCTGGAGGTCTTCTACCACAAATCATAGGAACAGCTCAGGTGTGCCCTACTTCTGTCTGTCCCTCCCCCTCTGTCTTGCCTAATGTCTCCCCGTCCCTGCCTTCTCCTCTCTCACACATTTACTACCCCTGACTGCAGGCACTTTTAGGAAAATGGACAGCACTTCTGAAGCATGATTGCCATTTTTTCTTACCTGTGGCTGTGCCCCTAAAAAATGCCCAGGTCATGCTGTAGAACCAAGCTGTAGCCTAGATTCACTATGTTGTTTCTCATCAGCTTCATCTTTACCTGTAAAATAGTCCAATACATACAGTGAAGGCAGATTCCACTATTTTCAATGTGCTTGTACCATGGCTTTCTTTTTGGGAACGCAAGAATGGATCATAGCAGAGATTCCTCAGGAAGAATTGTATTTCCTTAACTTCCACTGCACACCATTGTGGTCAGTGAGCCGAGGTGATGCAGGTGAGACCACAAAACCTGCCTGCAGATCCCTCTGCATTGTTGTAAAGGTGATTTATATCCATTTAGTTGCAGTCAGTAGGGATCAGCATAGGTTAAGTCGATACAGCGTGGGCTCCAATTGATTCGGGAAGGTTCGCGCAATGGGTTGTGCTGGCTTAAATAATCATTTTTAAGATGTTCGTTGCCTTTAGTTACAAACTGGAACATAAGCCAATTCTGGTGCTACAGATAAAACAAGTTTTTAGTGGTGTTTCACTGCAAAGCCACCAAGGAATAGGCAAAAGTGAAAATCTTGTGGGAAAAATATGAGTGTTAAAGGCGTGAAATATTCAGCAAGAATTCCAGCCTTGTCTGGAATTTTGAAACTAATCTTTGCTTAGCTAATACAATCCTGCATTTAAAATAAATAAAGTAAAATGTAGGGCGTTCTTTTCTGCCCTTATTTTTCTGTCTTCTATGTATATCAAAAGACTTTTATAATCATCTGGTTGCAACATCTCACAAACAATCCTGTGACAATTGGAATAATGCTTCCTAGAGGATTAAGGAAATTTGAGGAAAGAATCATCGCTTCGTGTGGGAACAATCAAATACTCATTGCAGGCATCTTTGTTCCTTAATCTTAATTTCTTTGTGCTGGTACCTTGATTTGTTTCTCAAATTTAACAGAGAAGGGTATGAAGACACTAAAAATCTAAAATTACAATGTAACCATATGGAAATATTAAGTTTAGGAAGCCTAAGCACTTAAACCAACTGTTCAGGGTATTTTCCCCTTAATGTGCTTACATAAATCACATTAGTTTTTATGAGAGTTATTTTTCAAATTTATAGACTTTTTCAGATGGATCTTCGGCTCCCAAGGTAGCATATGCAGAAGCTGAGTGTGTTCTGCAAACTGAAGAGGATGGAGTTCAAATTTAAACTCTGACATTGTTTTTGTGGATGCCATTGGATGCATGTTACGACTGGACTTTTGGAAATAGCTTTTTTTTTTAATGCACAGCTATAGAAAGCTAAATTATCATTTCTGAATACCAAGCACTCAAATTACTTATATAATGTGCAGTATTTATGTGGTAGCTTTAGAATAGGTACATGCGATGTCTTCATCTCTAACAAGACCTGAAGGGGAAAAAATCATTGCCACTACCTGAGCAAATACTGTGCATCAGAACTGCTGTCTGTCGTGTGCTTCTCACTGGTGTTTCACTGAAATTCCCCATTTCTGGAAATAGGTGGTTTGGGGAAGATCAAGTAAGTTAGAAGAAAAGCATATTTCTAGCTTTGATGAGTGTACTGAATGTGCCCAGAAGGTTCAGAAAGCAGAAGGCATATAAAAAGTTTGCAACATTTATTACAGCATTGAATAAAAAAATATCTTAACATCGGTTTGGGGATTTGGGGATGGACTAATTCATGGGTTTTGAATTTGGCATTCTTGTGAAAATCAGCGAGAATCTCCAGAGTGCAATCAATGCATGGCAAAGCTTCCACCTCACCCACATCATGTGTCCCCAGCGCGGCTTACTGCAGCCCTTTGAGCTGTCTGGTAGCTCCACGCAGTGCTGCAGAGACTCAGAGGGAGAGGCAGTGCCCATGGCTCACAGCACATCAAGGGAGAGGCTTCAGCTGCTCAGCTTGCAGCCAAGAAGCAGAAGCCAAGTCAGATGGAGATCAGGCTCTGTGCAGCTCATGCATCCTGCCAGTTAAACCAGATTTTACCTCAGAGATCTTTAAGCTCACCTTACACCACCCTTTCTGCACCACTCCAAATGCAGGCATGGGCATAGGTTGTGAAGGCACAGCTCCAATTATATTTCGTAGAATCATAGAATCATAGAATCCTTAGAGTTGGAAGGGACCTCTGAGGGTCCTCTAGTCCAACTCCCCTGCAGTGAACAGGGGCACCACAGCTAGATCAGGTTGCCCAGGGCCTTATCGAGCCTTACCTTGAAAGTCTCCAGGGACGGGGCATCAACCACATCACTAGGTAACCTGTTGCAGTGCCTCACCACCCTCACTGAGAAAGATTTTTTCCTTATATCTAACTTAAATCTGCCTTCTCTGAGCTTGAAGCCATTTCTCCTTGTTCTATCACCACAGACCCTACTAAAGAGTCAGCTGTTCTCATGCAAAATCTCACATCTACTGTACTCAATGAGGACTGGTATCTGGGAGGTGAATCTGAATGTATTTACAATATAAATAAAGTGAAAATTCCTCACAGTGAGGCCAATTAGTAAGAATGACAGATCGGTAAGCTATGCTGCTAGCTAGACCTACCCATGGGACAGTGTATGGTTCCTGACTCATGTGTTACTCAGCGCTTGAATGTCTTGCGATGTTCGTTATAGCATTTCACAATGCCATGGTTGGACCTGAGAGTTTTTTCAGAAAAAGGAGGGGACCATAGGAGGTGTACAAGGCCAGGCTGGATGGGGCTCTGGGCAGCCTGGTGGGGGGCAACCAGCCCATGGTATGGGGTTAGAACTGAGCAGGCTTTGAGGTCCCTTCCAGCCTAAGCCATTTGATGATTCGATAATTCAGAGGCTTACCAAAAGGTTAGAGTATTCACCAAGAAGCTTTTGTTCCACCTTGAATATGCACAGTGGCTCACACACTTGGCATCTACCAGGCATGATAGGGTGGTACTAGCTTATAGTCAGCCATGAGCCATGGGATTGGTGTGGGTGAAACACTGGTGTACATCATGCAGAATGTCAGCAGAGATGACCACCACGACCCCTTCTAGCCTTACTACCACTGTTACTATTATTCTTATCCTATTTAATGCTTGTCACCAAGTAAGATTTCACTCAGTGCTCCTCAGACCTTTTGCTTTCTAGCTGTGGTTTAGCTCCTGCACTGCAAAAATGAGCATTTCCATTTCAGCACAGGCTTTCACAGCTGTGAAGTGTTTTGAATAACAAAGCCTTTACTTTTGTCGTTCTCCAGCGTGGGTAGGTTGGACTGCACGTCAATGAATGTGTAAAGGCACAGCTACCTAAGTTGTTTTACTGGTGAGGTGAACAAGTAATTGTGTAATTCAGACTGAGACAATGTCAACCTACAGTGAAAAAAACAAGAGGAACTGTGCAATTTCACACAATGTCTTTGTTTCATTAGTTAGTTTGCTTGTTCTGCCCAGTCTCCTGCTTCTACTTACTGTGGGAAATACTTTTTCCGCTTTCTTTACCTAAGCAGTTAAATACAGCAGTGACTTCTGATCTGCAGTCCCGGGAGCAGGCAAGTATGTCTTGAGCAAGGCAGTTATGTGTATTATATTTCAGTGAGACAAAAATCACTGCTGTGTGTTAGAGAAAAGAACAAATTCCTTTCCAGATTTAATGGCAGGTAACCTGCACTAGGAGACAGACCGGCCAATAAGCTTCTTAAAGTAATCATCTCTTAGTGTAGTTCAGATCTTATTCCCATCTACTTCTCAGCTTCTTTCTCTGTTTCTTTTGTTTTGGTGGGGAGGGCTGTGCTGCGCTGGGAGGGCAGCAGATTTACAGCACATGAGAACAGCCGGCAGATTTCTCCAGCTTAAATGGCATTAAAATAAATTTTTTCACTGAATGAAAAAAAGAACAAAAAAAAACAACAAAGAAGCATTAAGAAGAAGGTCTGTGTGAGGGAATGCAGTGTGTTAACCAGCTGGGATGCTCCATTCTGTGAAATAGGAGGTTTCACAGGAGATGGTTCATTTGGAAATGCAGGGATATGACAGAGCTGAAGGCTCAGACGCATCAGTGCATCTCCCAGCAGGCTTGTTGTTGCATGGTCACTGGGATGCTTGTACTGGTTAAAACAATCTACAAATGTATCCTTAGAGTTGTTGGCTTGATGCTCATTGAGAGAACTCACTCTTTTGAAACCTGGCCTCTTTGCAGGCTTTGCTCTGTCTCACCCCTGTCCCATCACCAGGAAACACTTTTGAAGCTTTTCAAGCAACTCAGTGCTCCTCTTGCCCAGAGCTCTTAAGCAGAATTTTGTTACTGTCACATGTCTCCACGGAAAACTGCAACTTGCAGCCTCCTCCACTGCCAGAGAGCACCTGAGGTTCTTCAGACCTGTTGGGAATTGGAAGAATATCCAAAGATATCCAGTTTCTCTGTAGATAAAGCCCTCAAAGATATTCATAAACTCTGCATTGGTTTCCAAAACTAGTCAATATCTAAAAATGCAGAAAGTGGGATTTTAAATCCCCGGCTGCTTAGGCATCCAACTTCCTTTGATTCCAACAGATTTATTTATTTTCTATTATTGGCAAGAGTTTTGCATCTACAGACAGTTTTCAAAGTCTGCTCCTGCATAATTTTACAGACTGGCAGTCTGTATTGGTCAGAGATTGGCTGATGCCCTAAGCCACAAGTAAGCTAAGAAGCAGATCTGATGGGAAGACTCAGCACCTCCCTATTACCATTTTTTGCTATTTTTTTTAACGTTTTCCACCTTCTGGCAGCATGCAGCTGCAGACAAAGCCATGTGAGCAATGAAAGGGTGCTTCTGCAAACAGCCTGCTGCAGCAGCACACTCCTGTCAGTAGAAGCTCTACAGATGTCCCCCAATCTTGAAAAAAATAAACATCTCTGTGCCACCATACCAGGAAGGCTGTCCTCATTATAGTAAATCAGAGCAACTCTGTTCTTTTTCAGAATATGCAACAGCACCATCTGCCAGAGTGAGCTGCACTGGGGAAGCAAATCTGCTGACTAAGCCATCAGTGGACACAAAGATTTATTTCTAAAGAAAAGGTTCTGTGAAATAAAATCACCATGGCAATGTTCAGGTACGGAGACTCCAGGGATTGTGAAGAAGCAGCAGAGTAAAGCCATTCACCAGCAGTAGCTGAGGAGGTGACGAACAGCAAATCATAGTTTTCATTAAGTTCACCCTCTTTCTAGTGGCTAACAGATCCTTTGGAAGTCCTCTGCTTGCTTATGGTACTTACAGTTTGAGCCTTTTAATGCAGAGGGCCGATGTAAGTATCTATTCAGTGTCATGAAGTCCTGGAGATACAAAGTGCCTCAGTAACCCAGGCATTTCAGAGACATTGAGGCTCTTATCTTGGGGTGAATTCCATTTCCTCCAAAGTCTTGCCTTTTATAGTTGAGAACAAAACGCGGAAGCACCTTTTCCTCCTGTGCTAAGGCAGGAGCCTGGCAAAATGAAAGCAGGATACGCAGGTCCACAAGCATCGACTTTGGAAGACATTAACTGCATTGCTGTTGTCTTCATAAAGACCAAAATCCATTTGTTGTTGTCCCCCATATGCACATGGAGCATTTAAGTACATGGGCATACCCAAACAAGTCCAAAGCTACTGAAGAGCACAATTCCCTATTTCAGTCGTATTCACATTCCCTGGTTATTCATCCGTGCTTGTATTTTGGCTTGCAATCTGGTTGTAGTCAGGTGCCAGCAAACTTCAGGGACAGCGAGAACTGGGAACTGGCTCACGTGTGAGTATGGGAGTAGCCTAAAATAGGTAGTGTAAATCACTATAGTAACTGCATGTTGTTGCATTAATTTTAGTGAAAGAAATGAAACTTGTAAGTCAAAGGGTATCTACACAGAGCAGTGCAATAGCATGTAGTGATACTGCAGCAGCCATGAATAAGACAGTCAGGCTTTCCTGCCTAGGTTATCCTGCTTTTCAAGGAGGATTAATTACCTAGGTGGAAGACTTCAGCATGGCTAGCCTGCTTTCAGTTCCTGCTTTCAGGAAATTCACGTGGTGAAGTCATTGTTCTGTGTCTCTAGGATACCTCACTCAGAGAGTGGTGACACACTGGAACAGGTTGCCCAAGGAGGTTGTGGATGCCCCATCCCTGGAGGCATTCAAGGCCAGGCTGGACGTGGCTCTGGGCAGCCTGGTCTAGTGGTTGGCGATCCTGCACACAGCAGGGGGGTTGAAACTCAATGATCTTTGAGGTCCTTTTCAACCCAGGCCATTCTATGATTCTACGATGCCCCAAGCCTCTCAGAAACTCTTTAGTTTTCCTGTCCTTATTTTTTCTCTTTCTTGTTTAATATGAGCTTAAGCAACAAGTTTGGTAAGGGATTCAAGAACAGAATGAAAATGGATGACCTGTAGTGGTTAGCAAGGACAGAATTCCATCATGAGGTTTGAAATGCAGCAAATCACGTGTAAGGAACCTTTTCATGTTTCTGTTCTCTGTTTTCTCACACCACCAATGAAAAAGGTGGTGTATTAACATCCTGTTTGGAGGTTTACTGAAGGTAGTATTGAACGGGCTCAGGCTGTCCAAATATTGGCTTAGTCTCTGAGATATTCTTGGCTAAGGAGGGAATTACCAGCAACAGCACTGTAGCTGTTAACTGTTTTACAGCCTATCTCATTGCCCATCTCTCCAGATGAGTGGAAAAACTTATGAACAGTTTTTGCCCATTAAGGCAGCAGTTGACATGTCAAGCTTAACTGACACCAACTCCCTCTTCCCAAAAGAGGACAAAAATCCCTTTATATCTTGGCTGTTTTTATCTCAGGGAAACTGTTAGTGTGACCCTAGCCTATTTCTGAGTCTCAGTTTGCCTTGCATTTTCAGAGACTGGGTGAAAGCATCAATAAGTGTTACAGGGAACTGTCAGATAAACTAGGGCAAGCATCTGCACCTGTGTAACCCCTCAATATGTACTTCTGAGAGGGAATCCCAGGCCCTTCCATTCCCTTCCACCTGCATAGGTGGTGTCCAGTCATGGGTAGAAAAGGTGCCCATGACATCCATCACAAAGTGGTCGTGACACCATGCAATAGCCTGGCTTTCCAGACAGCCCTGCACCCTCATGTAAGTGTACCAATCTACAGAGGATGATATAAAAATATCGCTAATATAATAATATCACTTATAATAATGTAATCTACAGAGAGTTATATAAAAAAAAACAGGTTTAGCTTTCACCTGCTCCTTGAATTACATCTCCCAGAGTACTGTGGATGCATCTGGAATTTGTTTTCTTCTTATTGTTTTTCTTAATAATATTTTCTTTTGCACAAATTAAGTAATTATTCCCTGACCTAGAAAACAGGGAAAGGATAGGAGTAGAGAGTTCAACAGTGTCAGATACTCAGAGATTCACCTGGGTGGTAAGCCATCTGGTTTCCTATTGCTGTGCTAGTTAAAATTCAAATGTTTTATGCAAAATGGAACTACAGCAAAAGAGCAAATATGGATTTTAGTAGTTTTACAATTGGGGTGATATTCTGAAAGATATAAATTGAACCTAGTTATCCTACAGAATGTGAGGCTGCCATAATCTATGATGGCAAGAAAAGAAAGTTGATAGTCAATTATTATACACATATATACATTAATACACACACACATATGTACATATTGTTCGGTTGGACCACTTTATCCAATTTGACATGAAAACGTAACATTTTGGCAAATAAGCATATTACTGTAGGAGAAAAATCCTTCTGCCTTAGCTTCCATTCAAGTATGTTGGCACTTTGCTCGCTGCATTTGTGGATGGATCTTGACAAATATGTTTTCATGGATATAATAAATAGATTTTAATGAGAAAAGACAGAGGAGAGGATGAGTCATGATGGAGTATTTGACAGAAAGGCTAAGCTGTGACATTTTTTGAAAGAAGATAGTGAAAGAAGGAGAGAAGATGCGCAGGGGCGGCAATGGAAATTCATGTGAATCTCTTTCCTGATTCCTAGGTCAAGTTATCAAATCAGCTATTTAATTTACATACTTAAAGCATGCTGGCTTTCACTTATGCTTGGGCATGTCAGTGCCTTTCATTTTCAGAGATAACACATGAATTTCAAAGTCACTGAGTAACAGACTTTTAGAGGTTTCTATGTGTATAGACACAGCAGTATCATTTTCTAGGTGTAGACCAATTAAATCAGCGCCTATAAGAATTTAAAGCCTTTGAAGTGTTCCCTAAATGCTGTTGAAAATGTCACCAGTGGTTTATACTGGAGATTAGCCCAGGTTTCAGTAGGGCACAGGAGTTTTGTTGATGCCATTACCAACCTACATATTGAAAACTACCACATGCCTTCAGGACATGCACTGAGTAAGCATAACCTGGTGATGCAGGATGCAGCTTACAGCAGGATTTTGAGCAGGGGTCTGCAAGAAAGTGCTAGATCAGCATGGGAATGTACATAGTATTTACTAGGGAAGCAGTAATATTTGAAGGATCAAACGTATTGATTCCAATCATACCAACACTCACTCAAGAAAAGGGATTTATCTTAAAGGACAGGGAAAGATGGCTTTTTGAGATCAAAGCTAATCCCCCTTTATAGACAAAGCTTCAGTCTGAATAAACTACCATCAGAACTGAAACCCCAGAGGGAAAAAATGTCAATGCCCATCAGTTTGTTTTTAGGGCAGTGTGTCGAAATATGCCAAAACACACCAAAGAAAAATGTATTTTTTTTACCTCTCGAAAATAACTCCTCTCCAAAGTCAGCCACAATATTTAAAGAGTCAGCAAGGGTGTCTACGAGCAAGAACAAAAAAGACACTGATATCTTTACAAAGGGTAACATCATGAGGGAAGATTTGAAGCTTACTGAAGTCCTGAGTCCTATCAGCATCCAATTTTCAGGAGCACAATAGCAGAAATGTTACAATAGATAAACACTGAAACCTTTGATATTTAATAACTCCATTCATTAGAAGAGAAAGTGATCTGAAAAGGCCTTTTAATCTTTATAAAGTTAAAAGTATTTTTGAGATAAAGAAAGTTGATTTCTAAGAAAAGATGCATAAACATTAGTGTTAATGACTTGCCTGAACATATTTGCTGAGGTTTTTATTGTTCATGGTTTGTATCCTAAACTTTGCCCTGTGGGGTTTGTCAGGTGATGCTACGTGCAATAAAACTAAAAGTTAAAGGTAAAAATAGAAGTCAGTAAACCAACATGATTCACTTCCAGTCACATGGTGATTTTAGAACATTTGAAGAGCTGTAGCATTTGACATCCCCAGGACACCTGTCTGAGACAAGTTTGTTAGCAGTATTCGTGATGTGATTTTCTCTTTTGGTCAAGCATGGTTGTTCAGGGTGCAGAGCTCGAGCTGTTCAAGGAGCCCCTTAAACTCCAGGCAGAAGAATAACTCAAAGTAGCATGAACAAGATATTGTTATTCAGGTTGGTTATTAGGGAATATTTCTTCCCAGAAAGAGTGGTGAGGCATTGGAACAGGCTTCCCAGGGGGGTGGTGACAGAGTCACTGTCCCTGGAGATGTTCCAGAAAAGTGTAGAAGTGGCACCGAGGTACATGGTTTAGTGGGCATGATGAGGATGATGATTGGACTAGGTGATCTTAGTGGTCTTTTTCAACATTAATGATTTTATGATTCCAAAACACTGTAGATTTTTAGTGGTTTTTTTTTTTCCCTCAAAACAAGGGAAAAGTAATAGGAACAGACCTGATCCTGCAGCCAAGCACAAAAGACTCCACAATGATAAATGTGGGATGAGCAGGGCATCCAAGTAAGTCCTGTGGATCACTCAAAGGACTTTGTGGCTGAGCCTTTTAAGTGTCCTCTTGGCAATGCATCCCCAGGAGTGGGGCAGGATGCAGGCTCTCATGCTCACAGCTGCTCTGAAAGTTCCTCCACCCCCAATATTTTGGCAATAGCTCAGAAACATCATCTGAAAGAGAATTCTAGACTTCCAGCAGCCTTAAAGGCCTCCAGAACTCCTTTCGGAGAATGTTCACATAGAATTGGAGATGATCTGAGGACAACCCTTTGCCATGCCACTTCCTTGGCTGTGATTTTTTCAGCTTACTGGAAACTAGAGCAGCATCCAAAGAACTGTCAGTTGGGGAATGATGTTTTGGGTGCTTTATTTGAAGAGGGCATGAAGACAGTTTGCAGTGTACCTGACTTGTGGTTCACACGGAGCAGCAGCACTCTGCAGCCTGGTCTAGCAATAGGGATGTTCAGGTCATGTCCTCTTTGCTTATCGGAGAGATAAGTAATTTTTTTCTTTTTATTTTTAAAAAAGCTTTGCCCAGAAATCAGATTTCTTTTCCCAGCGAAGCTATCCACTTTCCAATAATCCCTCTGGCAGCACAGGCGGTAATTCAGGTCATAGGTTTTGACAGCAAAACCACATCGTCAGCAAGTCACTGCGAATGAATATGTTTTTCCTGCTCCTTGTGGATTTCTTCTCATGTCCAGCACTCTGCTACTTTTAAGTGAGAGCAAAAGATTTGTTGCAGCAGCAGCTTAGGAGCCCTTTAAATCCTCATGTGGGACTGCCCGTTTGCTGAACTGTTAATTCTGTGAAGCAGAGTGAATCTGGGACACGAACAAAGCAAACAGTGAAGTCACACCCCATGCTGGGGAGTGTGGAGGAGGTATTATGCAAGAGAGGGAGCACCTGAAGACACCTCCTGTGGCTCTGCAGAGGCTACATGAGGGTGCAGGGCAGTGAGCCGTACCCCAGAGCAAAGGTCTTAGCTTTCATGAAGAAATGCAGGCTGACTCTCAGTTAGGAAGGTGAAGTGAAGGAGGTCACTTTCTTTGCAATGATGGCCACTTGCTTAGGGCTAGGAAAACACAGGGCAACAATTTTGCAACAGACATGGCACCTTTTATCCCATCATTACGGTGTCATCAGAAAGTTCAACTAAAAAGAACTCAAACAAGAGTCAGGAGATAACCACACAATGGATCCAGCTCTGTGCTGAATGAAGGCCATGGATAGACTCTTCCAATGAGTCAATTTCTGCTGCCAGTGTTATTTCCATAAATCAGCAATACTGCCTTCAGTGGCCCTGCGCTGGGTTTATAACTGAGAGCAGCAACTGACCTTAAGCACATGGTCTGAAAGGAACCTAGTCCTGCTCAGCTAAAGCCATTTGGAGATTTTTCAACAGCATTTAACTGGCATTAAAATGAGATCCACAATTAAATAATAGCTTGAGAGTTGAAACAAATATATCTAATCTGGGTCAGCTCTTTAGACAGGTAGGCTGATGGACCTCACATCAGCTCAGTGCAGCTGTAACCAAAAATAAAGACAAGGCTCTTAATGTCACTGTGAAAGGTCTGTTTCATTACTTAATAATAACATTTTAATTTGAGCTTGTTCCTCAACTCCACATTTTGATTGCTCATTAAAATTAATAAACAGCTTCCTCTGGAAAAGGCAGTACCCACGCCCATGTTTCAGGAAGAAGATGACAAGAAAACAAGGACAGCATGGCAGATCATGAAAGGTCTTCCTTGCTCTAATGTGGTGCGGGCAATGTTTTTGCACAATTCCTTGGCTGGAGCAGCTGTTTCCCCTGAGCTTTCCAATCTCTAATTTCTGTGACCCTGTGAATCTAGCATAAATGCAAAGTGAGACTGATGCTTCTACACAGAACAAGCTGCATTAATTTTTCATTCTCGCCAACCACAGAACTAGGAAATGTCTTCCAAGACTCTGTGAAAGTTCATCCCTGGAAAGACGTCTGATTTTGGTGGGTGGATTTGATCACAGATGAGGTTTGAGAAAGTGGGAAGGTAGGAGAGAAGAACTGTTGGCTACGTTTCCTGTACGATGATGGGAACTATCTCGGTTGGTGATGGAAGGAAAAGAAAGGAGGCTGAGGCTTTGAAACCCACTGGTCACATGGGCTCATGGCTGATGGGTGCAGTTGCCACCATGGCCTGGACATTGTAGTTGTGCTTACCCTTTCTTTCTTTCCCTGGACTTTTTTTCTGGGCTACCAGAAACCACAGAGTTTCCATCTGTACTTGGTGGTGATGTCTTGTCAGTGGTGATAATTACTGTTAGGAGAAGGCAGAATGTACATGCTGGGAAGAGTCCAATGCAGGGCCAGTTAGATGATCAAGGAACAGGGGAACCTCCTCAGAAAAGGCTGAGAGAGCTGGGACTGTTCAGCCTAGAGTAAAAGCAGCTTTGGGGGGTGTTCTTATCAATGTCTATAAGTACCTGAAGGGAGGATGCAAATAGAAGAGACAGGGTATTTTCAGTGGTACCCAGTATCAGAACAAGAGGCAGCGGGCACAAACTGAATCACAAGAAGTTCTGTCTTAAAATCAGGAAGCACTTTGATACTGTGCAGGAGACTGAGCCCTGGAACAGATTGCCCAGAGAGGTTGTAGAGTCTCCTTAGTGGAGATCTTCAAAAGCCACCTGGACATGGTCCTGGGCACTCTGCTCTGGGTGTCCCTACTTGAGCAGGGGTTGGACCAGATGACCTCCAGAAGTCCCCTGTCACCTCAGGCATTCTGTAATTCCATGAGTCCAGCAACCTGAGAGTGGTGATGCTGGAGTGGTCTTATGGTCAGGTCCCAGCAGTGGCCAGGCTGAGCCCAGATTCCTGTCAGACACACACACTCAGCACACCTATTCAGCACATAAATATACATAGAGACATGTCTGGGCATGCAAAACACATGAAAACCCACAGAGTACACATATGAACAACATACACAGCACCAACGACTTCATCCCATTCCCCTTTCTGGCTGAGCAGAAGGGAGTATGTATACATACATATACATACATACATACATGTACAGCATCATTCATTGAACATCTAGGCTCAGGCACTCAGTCTGCCTAGTAGATGGCCCTGGATACCAGTCTCCCCAGTTATACTCTCCGGTAATACTAGCCACCAGTGCCACAGCCCCACTCCACTTGTTCATACAGACTGTCATGCCTCTGACATCAGCAAACATTGATGCATGGACTCACTGAACCTGGTTCGTTGCAATAATTTGAATAACACTTAGGGCAGATTTTTTTGTTTTTTAATATTTAGATACTAAATTCATGCTAAAAAACATTATTGGGTAGGAAGAGATCTGGTTATCAACAGACTTGTACTTCATCCCATCAGTGTGAGTTATCTTTGCTGAGCTGTGAGATTTGAGGAAGACAACAGGGAGCAGAAAAAGGATCAGTGGCCAGAGAGAATAAATCTGTTATTTTCCTTTGCAGAACCAGATATTTAATGTCCTGCCAGCATCTTCTTCCATGAAGTGGTTCTAGAAAAATTGTAAAGATATGGTTACTGAACTTGTGGGAAAATAGACTGTTTCAGATATCTCCAATATGTTTACAGGATGGATTTGGCAATCCAGTCTAAGGGTTCAGCAAATCCATGCTACGTAATAAACATGGTTTTCAGAGTAATGCACAGGTTAATCAACTCCAGTCTAATTGAATTTCCTTGCTGATCACTCTCCAGCCCCCATGTCAGGAATGACTCTCTCAACATAAGTAAAATGGATGTAAGGGAATCCCACCAGACTGTGGGGGACATTAGGCTTCTGTGTGCCTGAGAGGGCTCAGTCTGAAGCCAGAAAACATGGCAAACTAATACCTCTAATGCAAAGAAATCTGTTGATTAGGGTTATTCACATACCTCCTAATATTTGAAGCCTGTCTCTTAATCTCCAGATTCCTCCATCCACCTCAGAATCCATAGAAGGTATGAATGTCTCATGTTGACCTGGAGCTCTCAAATCTTCAAAACTTTTATAACAGACTTGAGATACATGCCAAAATTCTAACATACTAATTAAGGAATTGTGAATACTTGGAAACTGATGTTAGATTTAAATCTTCGGCACCTACATGTATAGAAAAGAGACCTGAGACCACCTACGGTTTCCGAAGTCTCATCCCACCAAGATGGCTCAGGGTTCCAGAGCAGTCCTCAAAGGGACTGAGCAAGTTTACAGTTTATTGAAAGATTACTATATCTGACACGTTTCCATGAATATTTCAAATTGACATTATCTAGCAAAAACTTTCTTGTTTCCTGACTGTTCTCGTTACAGCAGTAAGACCTATCCCTCCAAGTCTACACTGTGGTATATGAAGACCAAGGTGACTAACAACAAGGAAAACTGAGAAGTCTTCTAGAAATTTACAAGTCTCCCCAAAATAAAAGAAGCACCTTCAGTGCCTAATCTGAGATCTACTAGTCCTGTTTTCAGTTTGGAGCTATCAGACTGTATTAGATTGCTATTCTGGCACAATTCTTATTTCCAGCCCCCTATAAACACTCCATTGGATTGCTCAAAGACTTCACAGTAGTGATTTCCATCATTTTATGATTGAAAGGCACAGACAGACCAAGATCCTCCCTCCTTCCCTTATCTCAGTATCTGTGCTTAGGTTTTATATTTCTTTTCTATTCTTTTGATTTGATTAGTTTATATATATGCCTGTGGATAACGGAAAGTATGTAATACACTGTAGGACTAGGCTATCTGTAAAACAAACAAGTTAAAGCTGAATTACTGTTGAGAAAAAAAAACATCACTGATTAGAATCCAGGATGTTGTTTTTTTTCATCTTAAAAAGAAAGAAACAACAACTCCCCCCCAAAGAAAAACCAAGGAAAATTCTGTGTTGGCTGGTTTCATGTAATGCAAAGAATCTGCACTGAGGTATGAAAAAGAGGGAACTACTGTGCCCTCTAGCAAGGACCTGATGGGCTTCCTTTTTTTTTTTACTAGCTGAAAGTATGGATTTGCTGTCGTATAAATATTGTTTGCACACTGTGATGAATTCAGAAGGTACAATAGTACTTTCACCTGGACTCAAGGGAGAAGATGAAAGAAGGATCAATACCTGGGTTTAATGCCGAAACTGAGGGAGACAGACTATGGTCCCTTCAGGCTGCTGTGGAAAGTTGTGAAGTATGGGATAAAGTGTATGTGATAATACATGGTAGAGCGAATCTAGGATTCTGGACTTATGCTGTTTCGTACCCCTGAAGGCTTATTCCATGATGCAAGGACCATGGATCCTTTCCAAGTGCTCTGAATCTAAATGTCCCACAGCCCCAGAAAGTATCCTGTCAGGACAGTCCTGCCTCTAGCCTTTCATTTGTTCATAATATTAACTCAGCATTCCTTTCTTTTCTCAACCAAGTCTTTGGCAATAACTCACAGACATTAACAAAGTGCACTTTATTAATTCTGCAAGGTTGGGCAGTCATCCTTCTCCACCCATGCTCTCCCATGGCACACACTTTTTCAAAACTGCAGTGAGACTGTAAGATACAACTTGAAGGGCACAGCAAGGAGTGGGATACCTCCAGTACTTTGTTCCTGAGATTTCCCTTTATCTGATACAAAATGTTTTGGAAGGTTGTGTGATGTTTAAGGGATGGGTGTACCTGGTTTGGGGAAGAACTAGTTGGGGATAAAGTGTCCAGCTGGGTGTAAACAGGTTGCTAATCGTACGTCTGTATGCAGAACACACTCCTGAGCAATGAACTCAGAAGAGATATGTGGGGAGCCCCTAGCAAGGACATGGCCCAATGTTTCAAGAACTCCTTTCTTCTCACAGTGAATTTCTTCATCTCACACTTCAGTATAGCACAGGAAGCAAAGAGGTATGTCCAAACCAAAGCAGCATTAATGAGTTGTGCAAACAGGAATGCGTCTCTGTTCTAGGCTTCTTCTGTGTATCTGTAGAGGCACTGTCATCTGCCCAACAGATTGAAGAATTCACTTTCTGATGCTAATTTCCTTACAGACTGTTGCATTTGTGGAGCAAAAAGCATCACTGAGGGCTGTGAAACAAAGGGAATTGTATTAAACCAGATAGATGCAGATCCTAATACAATTACACTATATAAGAAACTGTCAGCCTTGAATAAACTCAAATTTAGCTCTGAATTTGATAGTCATGGTTTACCTTGGTTGGGAGATAAGCGCCACACAGCTGCTTGCTTATTCCCCTCCAGCAGGATGAGGGGAAGGGAAATGGAAAGGCAAAAGTCATAAAACTCATGGGTTGAGGTAAAAACAATTTTTAAAGTAAATAGACAAACAAATAAAGCACACAAATTAAAACAAATGATGTAAAAAGCAATTGCACACCACCAGCTGACTTATCCCCAGCTGCTCCCTGAGCGATGGCAACCCTGGTAAATTTTTCACCAGCTGTTGCACAGTGTCCCATGACATGGGACATCCCTTTGGTCAGCTTAGGCCAGCTGTCCTGGTTCTGTCCCCTCCCAGCTCCCGAACACCCCCAGCCCCCGAATGGCAGGGCAGCATGAGAAGTGGGAAAGACCTTGGTACTCTGTAAACACTGCTCAGCAACAATTAAATATCACTGTGTTGTCAACATTGCCTTCATCACTAAAAACACAGCACCACGCAAGCTATTATGTGGAAAATTAACTCTATCCCAGTCAAAATCAGTGTACCAGTTTAGAAGTCTGAAGTCTCCCAGAAGGACGTAATCCTTATCAATAAGCATAATAAACCAGTAAAACATCTAAGTCCTATTTGTGCCAATTTTTGGTAGATGTTTAATAGCATTATCATGTTATGAGCAAAGATCTAGGTTATGAACTGGAGGAGCTGATAAATGAAGCCAACTGTTAAGCAGAATTCTTGCTGTCTGTCTTTGTTTTTTTTCAGTGTGTTTGGCTGCAGTTTGGATTCAAACCACTTTTCTGAATCTGGAAGCTCTCCAAAATTTGTTCTCTATCATACTGATGTCCTTGTCAGGTGCACAGCAAAGATCGGCTGCAGTGAAAGGGAGCTTTATGGTGGGGAGTGGCAGGGATGCAGAGCAAATGTTCTTTCACTGCTGCAAGTTTCTTCTCGAACACAAGACATTTTCAACAAAGCTCTCTGGGATCTGAGATCTTTGTTCCTATGCAGAACTTCAATCAGTGTGGATTGGAGTTCTGCATAGGAAGACTTCCAAAAAGTTCTGCTGCTATATAGCAAAGATAAAGGATGGAAAAGCCTAAAGTGTTATCACCATCTATTTTCTCAGTCAGTGCATGCCGCGTCTTGTGGGAAAAGTCTCACCTATGTATGGCTCCTTCTCTGAATTTTTTGTTAGCACTTACAAGTGCTTCGGGATGGCCACTTTTCTATTGGCCAAATCCCAGTCACCATTTCACATAAGACAAGCTCATGAAACAGTCTGGGATTTTTATCAGTTTACTTTCATGCATGGTACACATTTCCTTGTGAATCTTACAATTCAAAACAAAACCCATCTGGACACTTTCCTGTGCGATCCACCATGCTCTAGCAGGGAGTTCGATTAGATGATCTCCAGAGGGCCCTTCCAACCCTACAGTTCTGTGATTCTGTGATAGTGTAATGAAGGAGAAGTATATTCTCTCTCCGTAGATGCATGATGTGTGCAAGTCTCCTGTAGGCTGTATCACTCAAAATACCACTGTCCTTCCTACCATGATGCTTGTCATCCCCACTGAAAGATAAGTCTTCCCAGTTTCTCTCACTGGTAGTTGCTTCATGGGTTTCAGATCCTGATGAGGGTAAGTTCTGCTTATGTATGAAATGGTCTTATGCATTTGAGAAATCAAATTTTGTTTGGTGAACCAAGGCCCATACTGAGCATAAGTCCATCCTCTTGGACTTTCCTCCTTACTGGCAGTCAGATCTTGAAGGCAAGTGAGGCCCTCAGCTTCCACTGGAGCCCTCAGGGGATGAAATAGATTTAGTATTTGCTTGTTGAGTTGCAGGATATGAGGTCTAATCTCATGCTGGTAGATTAAAAGGCCTCAAAGTACTTATTTTGGCATTAGGCTACCCTTTCCTCAAACAAATCAGAACAGTATGCCTCCCTTAGGGTAGAAGTTCGTTCTGATGGTATAATATATCTAGCATGTCTTTCTATACCAGGTGGTCTAGTCAAAATATCATATTAAATTGATAACCTTCAAGGAAGCATCACGCATCAGATGGTGATTGCCTGGTATTTTATAACAGTGATAGCTGTTTCAATATCTCCTATGCTTCCATCCCCCATAGATCTTGTGAATAGCCAGGTGGCATTTATATGACACCTGTACCAGTAGCTGAGGTAGCTCTGCCACCAAATTCTGTGCCATTTGCACCTATGGTAACTGGCCTGAGACTCAGAGGCATACGTGATGAGTGGGTGTGTTTAACAGAGACATCCATCAGATCAGTCTTTGCATGAATTGCTAAGAGGATTCTTGCAAGTTGCAGCCTCTTTGTAAATGCTTCTCTCTGAAAAAAAACTGCTTTAATTTTGTGAGTTCTGAGTTCTTTCATGGCAGTTATCCTTTACTGAGTCAGTTTTTCAAAAGGTCTCACCTTTCCTTTTAAGACTAATTGAAACTGATGTGGATATGGGGTTGTATATTTTCCTCTGGGGGCAGGAGTCTGAGTTCTTTCTTTCTTCAAAATCTTATCTACCAGAGAGTTTAAATAGAAAAAAATATGGTACTATATCACATATAAGATAACAAGTATTTTTCCAAAGCCCCTGAAGTCAGTGGATGAGGTGCTATAATCCTTAGCAATTTCAGTAATTTAGTCTTATGCACCTACTGTTCATAAACATTGCTGTTATTGTGGTGCTTGGAGGTGCCAGTCCTAAATCTGGGGAAACAGATTTTGGGACAGCAATGCAGCTTCTGTCTTGCAGAGCTTACAGTCTTCTTGCTCGTGTTTTTAATTACTATGTAAATTCTCTGTTTCTATGGTTCTGTACATGTCTCATGCATAAGTATTTCAAAATAATTAAAATGCTTCCATTTCTAAGTCCGGTTTTATTACATTCTTAACAGTTTTTTTTTTTAAGTTAGCAGAATGGACAAAAATTTCAATTCTGCCTAAGCAATGCATGACCTTTAGGTTTCCTTAAAAACAGGCCTCTCCATCTGTGTGATCTTTACAAGGCAAAATGTTGTAAAATTTAATCTAATCTTCCACTTACAACTCTTGCCAGGGCTGCTTCCACGGCTGCTCTGGGCCCAGCTGATTCTGCACGGATCACAATCCTATGTGAAGAAAAACATTTGGATCGAGGGAGAACATTCTTGCTTGTTATTTAGTTTGTTGGGTTTCACCGCTCTTATCAGCACTGAAAGAGGAGAGGGTGGGATTAAGATAAACCAAACAAAGTGTAATTTCACCACTATAAACTGCAATCTATATTACCTCTGTGAGAAAGGTGATCATCCCATTAACGTGGTGCAAGAAGTAGGGGATTGCCAGTGTCCTCCAGCAAGTTACTTAAATCCGTCCTCTTTCTCCTCACTTCCCTCCCCACGCCTTTTTTCTTAGCCTGCACAATAGCACAGGGGAATTGATACTTGTAAAATTTATGCTTTGATACTAAAGTTGTGAGAATTCTTGATAATAAATTTGGACATATACATAAACATGCATATCTATTTGTGTATATATCTTATCTCTTCAGAATTCAATATATCTCCATCTATATTGTCTATAACATTTGTGCCTATTTCAATATTACTAATTTTCATACTAAACACCCAGAGGGCCAAAAATGAGTTTCTTTATGAGTGTGCCTCCTCTTTCAAAAGATAGATCTTAACTACTGGAAACTAAAACAACAGATTTCTGTTCCCAGGGAGGTAGATGAGGCTTGGAGTAAGAACTTGAACCTGAACAATAGCGTATGATGCACTTTCATACTGAGACATCCAAGAGCAAATTTAATCTGGATTATTCTCCCTTTGATTTATAAGCCTTGCATTCATTACTTTTATATACAAAGGGGAAAGAATATGATAGGTCTTAAAGCCATTGTGTATGTCCAGATCACTAGGAACGAAGCTTAACGTAGCCTTGGTGTAGTTATTCTTGTACACCTTAAAATAGACTCCAGAAATGTGTTCATGTTTGTTGCCAAAATGGGAATTGTCTGCAGTACAGTCCCTTGTCTTAATTGCTATAGCAATTATGGCAAAGCCTCTTGGAGATGATTCCTGGCAGTTGTAAACTGTTGTGAAACTCAGTGAAGAATATCCTGAATCACTCTCCACATCCTAGTGATTCATCTTGCTATGCAGAGGGAGGGTATATAAATAACAGTGCATGTGTTATACTATAAATAATTGACTGGTGGCCACTACAAATTCAATACAACAGCCATAGACATACTCCATGACATACAGCAATCAGGTGGTGTCACCAGCTGCACCAAAGAACAGATACACAACACATCCCAAGAAAAGAAAACAATAGCAAATTGTAAGCACTGATTCACTTCATCTTTAACCTCACAAACCTGGGGTGTTTCAGAGACTCTTCACTAATATATAAAGTTCTGCTATTTGTCTTGGGCAAAACTTGATGAAGTAACTTCCTGACTTCCCTTGATTAAGAAGCCAAATGCCACTTTGTGGTCAAGTCTCTTTCCCAACAACAAGATGAAAAGGGTAGCTAGGAAATAGGTAGCAGTATCATTGTGGTAGAGGATGAATATACATATATATTAAAGGAGAGCAGCAGTAACAAAAAGTCATTCCTTGCATGCAGCCAGGAGCTAAAACAGTGCATGGAAAAGGGCCTTTTTAGGGAGCATTAGGTTGCTTCATTCATTAAGGCAATAATCTGCTTCTTTTTCTTCAGTTTGATGCATGAAGTACCCATCTGAAGCCAGAGTGGATTATTCTCAATGTGGAAATTGGATTATGGCTCGTTAGACAGAGGCTTATACGTCACTTTCCCACAGCTCTGCTTGCTTCAGGTGCTGCAGGCACATGAGGTGAGTGATGCCTGTTGGTGTGATTCCAGGTGCATCTGACACCACTTGGCAGTTCCTTTGCTCCTGTGGATGAAAAGAAAGGACCTGGACTTGACAACTATCCAGAGAAAACCACTCTGTTTTTCGACATTCAACTCCTTTACCAAAAGCAGACCCATTTTAACCTTCCCTTCCCTTCCCTTCCCTTCCCTTCCCTTCCCTTCCCTTCCCTTCCCTTCCCTTCC